>NW_015506211.1:253005-263505 GCF_001515645.1 Sinocyclocheilus grahami | reverse complement strand
TGGAAACATCCATAAAATTCTTCCTTGTTAATGAATATACAACACTGGCAAAAAAGTAGGGTTGCCCCTGACTAGAAGTTTATATTAATCTAATTACTTAAATATATATATATATATATATATATATATATACTGTATATATTAGTGCGGTCAAGTGCTCGTGATCGCATCCAAAATAAAAGTTTGTGTTTACATAATATGTGTGTGTACTGTTTATTTATATGCAAATATAAACATGTAAATACAAACACATACATGTATATATTTGATATACATGAATATATATTTATATATAATATAAATTATATATATACTGTATATATATATATATATATATATACACATGTAAATATTTCTTAAATATGCACATGTATGTGTGTGTATTTATATATTTATATATCGATTTGACAGCACTAATAAATCTTATCTTGTCTTATCTCAAAAAAAAATATATTTTTATTATTTATTAATAAACTAGTGTTTTCTGAGACAGTGTCGACTGCAAAGATGAAGTCGACGATGTTGACTCACCATCTCCACAGTACAGTGACGCGTCTTTAGAGAGAAATGCACCTTTAATATGGATTGCATAAACAGAGAGTATTTGTTTTCAGTTTGAAACGTAGACATGTCAAGCTATCTACAGATTTATTTCTCATATCTGTGAAGGAAGTAGCCTATATGCTGAGTTTGAGTCATTTTTGTGAGACGCTCCAGTTCATGGAGGCCGAGACAGCAAAAAGCACATCCTGTTTCTTTTCTTTATTTTGCCAAAGCACAACATTTTGTTGATATTGTGAGAGTATACAAATAAAAGTAGACCCTTGACAGTTTCGAATGATTAAAAGGAAAAAATGTCAGTGGTCGAGTCAGTGCCTCCATGTCATGCAGTAGTGTTCTAAGAGCTTCCACACTCCACAAAAACACTTTGATATGCGCCTAACAGCGCACATTTATCTAAGGCCCTGTTTACGCTAGTGCATTTTTGTTTTAAAATGTTTTTTTATGAAAATGATCCTCATCTATACTTGCGTTTTCACTGCGTTTCAGAAACAATCTCTGTCCACACTTCACAACTGAAAACGCATGTCACATGACCATTCATGCACACTGGGCATGAGCATAAAAGTGTAAACAGGAAGTTGGTTGATAGTCGCTGGCAGGTACAACAATGAGCATGTTGGCGAGAAAAAGCAAGGACGTCTTTATTGCTGATTGCTCTAAGCACACCTTGCCTCTTGAGCATGTAGGCAGCTGCTGTTTTATAAAATACTGAATTTAGCTGCACAATGGCTGCTAAAAATTACAACAAAGCCAGGAAAGTCTGCAGTCTCCATGTTATTGTTTACACGGTAGCAAGGATACGCAGCGCGAATGTGGGCAGCCACGCCATCGTTTTCAAAAGTCCGTTTACACTGAAACACAACCCTGGAGTTCCCTTTCGAGCTGTCTCTCGACATTGCAGAGCAATGGGGAACTCCTCTCCTTCCACACTTCCTGAAGTCCTATTGGCTCACGCCAGTCCAATTGGCTGGCCAATTGTCGTGAAGTATGCAAATCGAATGCAAATACTGACAAGCTCGAGAGGCAGTATAAAATGTAGTGCACGCGACAATTACATCAGATTCTTCTCCTTCACTTTTGGCTTACGCATCGAGAACGAAGATGACATCCTACTGCAGTATCTGCGCGAGATCCATTGACCCGCCAGACAAATCGATCACTGCGTCGCCTGCTTGGGCTTGGCCCATGCTGAGGCGGCGTTGGACGAGTCCGACTGCGTGCATTGCGCGGACATGCCAGCGCGCGTGCTCAGGACTCATTGGAATATGGCTTGTGGCCTTTTCGAGGTTAGGCCCACTGCCACTGCCCCCCTCCCCCACCCGGAGGGGAAAGCGATGACTCTCCCTCCGCGATCACCTCGATCACCAGTCTCCTTTTCGGATGACTGTCTCCGCCGCCCAGTTCAGAGGAGGGAAGAAAGGCCTGCGCACTTCCTCAAAGTGCATGAATGCAGCACTTTCCCTCCTCAGTGCGAGCGGGATGCGCATTCTCAACTATCTGGAGGATTGGCTGATTTTAGCTCATTCACGGGACATGCTAGTCAGCCATATAGACATGCTGCTTTGCCACTTGGAGTCCCTAGGGCTATGTGTGAATATGCAGAAGAGCATTCTCACCCCGAGTCAGTCTATAACTTATCTGGGAGTGTGTTTCAACTCAGTGGAGATGCGAGCTCGCCTCTGTCAAGAGCGCATGGTGGCCATTTTTTCTACTCTGCAACATTTCAGACTGGGCAGGTCCGTTCGCTTGAAAGAATTTCAGAGGCTGCTGGGACTCATAGCGTCTGCCTCAGCAGTGTCCCCGCTGCAGTTATGGCTGAAAACCCAGGTCCCGTGGAGAGCGTGGACCTCGGGTTGCTTGTGCATTGCGGTCACCCACGGCTGCATAAAAGCTCTAAAGCCGTGGCGCAACCCGGATTTGTTCAGCCCCCCAATGCTATTGTTGTTGCTGTATCGGCCCTGTATTCAGTCCTGGATCTTATTATTTCATGCCAGATATGCAAATTTAGTATACCTGGGTTTTGGACGTTCATTGGCTTATCTCCGCCTATCAGCTGAGAGTTCGTGTGGCAAACGTTGTTATTGGTTGGGAATTGTGGGTGTGTTCTATCCCTGCTTGGTGTATACCTTTGTGTGGGCTGATCATAGCTGCTCTCACGGCGGGATTGAATACTGTTCCCGAAAGCGGATGCTCCACAATGTTGAGAGACAGCTCGAAAGGGAGCACTCTCCAGTTACTGTCGTAACCTCGTCCCCTGAGAGCAGGAACGAGACATTGCAGAGATCGCTGTGATCGCTGCTCGATCAGCAGGGCAGCATTCAGGATCAAATTCTGATGTAATTGTCGACAGTATTTGCATGCGATTTGCATACTTCGCAACAATTGGCCAGTCAATTGGACTGGAGTGAGTCAATTTATATTTTTCAGTCACGTGATCGGCTCAAAGACCTTAGCGGGTAAAATATCCATAGAACTGCAGCACAAGCCTGTTGATTTTCTATCTGTTCCAATCCAAAAATATTTAGATCACCTCTCAAAGAATAAAACAAAGATATGTAAAAAAAAAATGCAAGTTTTGGCCATTAGCAATCCATATAAATCACACATCATTAAAACGACATTCTAAAACGTTTAATGTGAAAACACTTAAAGTGCCTTTAAAACGGTGATATTAAAAGATCAAATTCAGTACACACCTTATTGATGATGCATGCTTTATACAGGCAAGCAGATGAGCTCAGAATATGAACGCAATGCGCTAAATGGTTAAGCGTCTTCTTTATAATGGTTTTCTATAGGAAAACATTTAATATTAAACATTGCGCATTGCGTTTATATTCTGGGTTCATCTGCTTGCCTGTACAAAGTATGAACGTGGTCTGCAGTGTTTTTGAAAGTCTTTGTTTTCGAGGGCCGAAAACACCGGAGAAGTATAAGCAACCGCCGTCACCATAGCAAAAGTTATGCGTTTTAAAATTAAAACACACTAGTGTAAACATAGCCTATGTTAACGTTAGAGTGAGCAGTCATTAAAAGTTGCTACCACTTACATGTTTCACTTTCAAATGATAAGCCATATTTGAGATGGATGAATGATAGGTGAATGGATTTTCTGCCTGATATACTGTAATTACCTCAAGGACCAGTTGTTAATGATCTGTCCATCATGGACACGGATAGTTTTTTTCCTGCGACTAACCAAGTAATAAAATTTTAATTTAATAAGCCTCTTCCCGTCAACTAACATTTAGTCGACTATTTAGGGGGGCAGCCCTACAAAAAAGTACCTGTTTATTAACCTGTTTTGGGCAAAGTACCATAGTGATATGTGTATCACTATATATATATATATACACACACATATATACAACATTTTAATTTGGGATTGTTTTTTGGACATTATGGTATTATCCTCCTTTTATATATGTGTTAGGGACATAATACCATGTAAATACAATTGGATTTCATTTCATCCATCTTTTATTTATGAATATGGAAACATCATGTTTTTTTGGACTTGTACCATGGTAATACATGGTAACGAAATCATGGAAGGACCCTGATTATTTGGTCATTTTTTTACCCTGTTTTTTTTATACCAAGAAAATACCATGGTTTTAGAAAGTCGACAGAAATTCCATTTTGTGTTTGGATATGTACCATGGAAATATCATGGGATTTTTACACATGTGCCATGGTAATACCATGTTTTTGAACATATGCCATGTTAATACCAAGGTTGTGGACATGTACAATGGTAGTCAAAGTCATGTGGTCCACCAAGTGGTACACTACCACAGCTTTTGGGAGTATTATTTAAAATACTTGTCAGGGTTTGGGTAGAGGGATGAGGCGAGGACTCAGTATTGCAGAGAATGGGCTTTTTATTAATAAAAATAAACCACAACAAGACAAAACGTAGAGCGCGAGTCCGAACCCCATCACGAAACCGAAACTCAACAAGACATGAGTGCCAAGACATAATACCGGGACAGGACACGCAGACGAGAGCGCACGGCTTGAGCACTCTCGAAGCCGTGCGCTCACATGAAAACAAGAGATGACGGGAGCGTCAGGGCTCTGTCACAAAACCATGAACAACACTAGACCGAAGTGACAGAACCCTGACACTACTCCCCTCAAAAGGGACGCCACCTGGCATCCCTAACGAGGAACACCCAAAAACAAGACAGGAACATGACAGCACAAGACCAGAACAAACATGACAACACAAGACAGGGAAATCAAAACACAGAGACAAAGAGGGGAGGGGGGAGGGGAGCCATGCCAGCCAACAGGAAAGCCCAGACAGTCATTAAAGGGACCAGGGAGGGGCGGGAGGGTTGAGCCAGGGAGGCTCAGGCAGTTCAAGAGTCCCAGCTGGAGGCCAGGGCGGAGCTCCGGCCTTGGGCAGAGCCGGCATCAGGGCAAGGAGCTTGGGCCGCGCTGGCAGGGCAGGAAGCAAGGACGGCCTCTAGGCCTTGAAGGACGGAAGAAGCCTTCCTCCTCCTCCTCCTCCTCCGATGAGAGCGAGGCAGTGGCATTACAGCCTCTGGGGGCGCTGCAGCTTCTTCGGCCTCCTCTGGGTTGCACTGCAGCATCATCGGTCGCCTCTGGGGGCGCTGCAGCAGGCCCATTCTTCCTCCTGCTTCGTTTACGGGTCATCAGAGGGCTGGGGCTTCCACTGACTGCAGGTGGAAAGGGGGGGGGGGCAGTCAGTGGAGTGGGACTTCGCTTGGGGTGGGGGTTCAGGCTCCCCACGATGGTAGACGAAGTCCCAGAAGCCAAGATTCCCCAGCTTCTCCATCTCCCACAGGCTGAGAGGCTGATCGAGGCAGATGTTGAAGACCTCCTTAATATAAGCCTCATCGTAATCCAGATGGTCCACCTCTATACCGAAGTCACAGGCAAAGTCTCTCACGTCAGCCCCCTGCTGACGGAGGTAGCGAGCATTTACATGCTGGACCATTAGCTGGCGGGTGGACAATCTGGTGGTGGGAGATGAAAAAAGGAAGATGCCCATCTCTGCCGAGTCCTCTTTTGGCCAGTTCGTACTGTCAGGGTTTGGGTAGAGGGATGAGGCGAGGACTCAGTACTGCAGAGAATGAGCTTTTTATTGATAATAAAAATAAACAAAACAGCAACAAAAACTACCCTGTGGGCGAAAAACAGGCTGGCACACAGGATCAGGATAAGGCTGACAGGATACATTCGACGACGAACTGACACAGGACTGCAAACACAAGGAGAATAAATAGGGAGCAAATGAGGAGGGTAACGAGGGAACACAGGTGGGGCAAATAACCAATAATCAGGTAACAAGATGGGTGGGGTCAAGACAATTGACATGAGAGCATGTCAAGCCATGTGCTCACACAAAACAAAAACACAAGCACATTGCCAGCAAAACAATCACAAGCCATGTGCTTGAACAAAACAAGACACGAACACGCAGGTAATAAGAATACTCATAAGCCGCGTGTTCACACAAGACAAGACAGCACGCAGCCAGCGAAAACCAAGTTGTGTGCTGCACAGCATAAGACAACAAGAAAAGCATGCGGCCGAACACAAACCGCGTGCTACACAAAACACAACACACGTGGACAGAAGAGCACATGGCCAAGCGAACTCAAGACATGAGTCCCGGGATCTGAAAACCACGCTCCAACATGAAACAAGGAAACAGGACACACAGACGAGAGCGCACGGCTCAAGCACTCTCGAAGCCGCGCGCTCACATGAAAACAAGACATGACGGGAGTGTGTATGCTGACTCTTAACTTCATGAATAACACTAGACTGAAGTTACAGAACCCTGACAATACTACTAAATTTTTATACTTTAATAATTTAAGTACTAAGTAGTAGATATTTATAAAGTTTCTTAATAGTAGGAAATTCATACTTTTATTCAGCAAGGTCACATTAAATTTATCAAGTGACAGTAATGACATTTATGATGTTACAAAAGATTTTGATTTCAAATAAATCTGTTCTTTTGAACTTTCTATATATCCAAGAATCCTGAAAAATCACAGTTTCCATAAAAATACTACACAGCACTGTTTTCAACATTGATAATAACAATAAATATTTCTTGAGCAGCAAATCAGCATATTAGATTGATTTCTGAAGGATCATGTGACACCGAAGGCTGTAGAAATGATGCTGAAAATTGGCCATAAATCACATTTTAAAATATATTCACATAGAAATTTTTATTTTAAATTGCAATAGCATTTCTCATTACTAGTTTTACTGTATTTTTGATAAATATAGTTCAATAGATATAGTCTTAAAGAGCATAAGAGACTCCAAACTTTTGAACAGTAGTATATCAGAAAACACGTCAGGTACTGTGTTTCCACCATGGTCCTATTTGTAAAGGAGTTTTTCATGATGAACCTGACAGCCCATTTGTTTATGGTAATTAGGTATGATCTAGTCCAGCTGCTCACAGCAAATATAAACAACACACAAAAGCTGTTTAACAAGTCAGACATCATTTGTTCTTTAACGACATGAATCATTTCTTTTCAGATATTTGTCTTGGCACTGCTTATCACCACACAGTCATGTGTCTCATATGAATCGTGTCACTTAACGGTGCCTGTCTCTACTCCAAAACTCTCAGATCAGTTGCTACGAGTAGCTGACAGTCTAAACAACAGAAGTGAATGTAGTAGGGAACACCCTAACTTCATCAGACCTGGGAAAGAGCGTGAAACTGATTCATGCTTTCCTTCGTATCCATTGGTTTGAGTGGTATGCAGCCACACAACCAGCTCTAAAACAACTGGTCAATCATTCCCATCCGGACCCCCCTCGACGTCCCTCGCTGAGCATATCACTCCAATGAACCAGAGTTTCCTGTGTGGTCACCGTGACACACTATGTCTTAACTTTGATGCCAGCATTGCTGTAGACAACCTGCACAATGTGTAAAACGAGCGCCCCGCTGGCGCCACTCCTGAACTCCATGTACAGAGGTCCGCGCAGTCACCCGTGCTTCTCATTCCTGTTCGGCCTCCCCGGATTCAGCTGGCAGCTGGGCGGCAGGGGTCATCCGAGGGCACTGGAGAATAGCCATGGATGACTCCAAACATGTCCAAACGAAACATTAATGATTAAGAAGATGTGCAGGACCTCCCCGTACACTCACGTCACCGGAAAGTTTGTGAAACAAGCGGCGACTCTGCGGGAGGTTAATTACTGACGGCTTATCAGAGGATGGAGAAAGACGTGGAGAGGAGGTGATCACAGCTCAGGACTGACTGAATGTCACGTGAGACGTGTCATTAGTGTCATACTGGTTATTAGTACTGTAGTTGACTTTTTTTTTAATTCAAGTTAAGATAGATGGGTTAAACTGTATGTAGTGACGGTTTATACACAGAAAAAAGTTTGGCTAGTAAATTTCACAAATAAATACAAATAAACGGCAAGTAAGACATTGAACTAAATGTGAAAATTTAAAGTAGAAAGACTGAAACAGTATTTTCTTGCAAAATGCACTCCAATAGTTTTGTGTACAAATCCGAAAAATCAGTATATGTAAACATGAAAACTTAAAATCTGACCTACACTGATAACAGTGGGTAAAATATTTGTGTACACTTTTTTTGTACTTAAAATGGCATGCAAAAATGCCAAAAATATAAATATTATAAATATTTAGCATTACACTCAGAAAAAAAGGTCTAAAAGCTGACAATTAATACGTACTGTTAAGGGTTCGTTTACATGACAACTGAAAAGTTTTTCCTTCGTGTTTTTTGCGAACGTCAACGTTGTTGGTTGACAAAACAATCCCCGTTCACACGGATCTGTGAAAAAGACGAAAAACACTGTATTATGCATGCCAGACCAGTAGATGGCGATGTTACTTTGTAAAGAAACACTACACACCTGTGCAAACACCTATAGACTGAACACGTAATACATATGACGTCACCATTTTTCACAAATTTGCATTTTTGTAGTTTACACAAAAACGAAAACTACTGTATACAGTTTTCAAAAACATGCACTTCCAAACCCGTTTTCAAAAGTTTGCAATTCCAGGTGCCCAAAACACCATTGTCGTGTAAATGAATAACTAAAATGCATTTTTAAAAAATAAATTTTTTGTTGAAAATGGACATGTAAATGCCCCATTAGATACTAATATCCACCATAAAGGTACTGATATGCAAAGATGTTTATAAAAAGGGAAAAATATTTATGTAAAACACCAAGGCTTGTGACTATAATGTAAAATTTTCAAATAATTTGATCTTTTATCAATGTTCTTTTCTACCTATTAAACAGTTGTTATGGTCTAGTAGTGTGACTCAACATGAACATATTTTTAATTTTCTACTACAAATGTATATCTGCTGTTCAAGTCTGGGGTCATACATTTTTTTTGTGTGTTTTTGAAAGAAGTCTCTTATGCTCAACGAGGCTGAATTTATTGAATCAAAAATACATTAAAATAGGAAGTGGCCTACATTAAAATGTAACATTTACAATATCTGCTATACATAAAAGATCTACTGTGCATATGGTAACAAGCTGTGTTGAGCAGAACGGTGTTTGGACTAACATAAACTTCTGAAATGTGTCCTTGTGGTGAACAGGAACTTGTTATTTGACGTCCATCACTGATATTTAAGTATCTCAGGGGTTTGGGGAGTGTGAGAAACGTGTAGTTTGTGGAACACGAGACACAGATGGTGCTATTTGAGAATGGAGCTCATTGTTCTGTGGTCTGTCATCAGTCATCTACAGCTGAGACACATGATGAAACATTCAGCCTCCTGCAGACCCCCAACAGAGGAGCAGCTCACCGGCCCGGGCTGTGACGACAGCTCGACCGAGAATACCTTTAAAAGTTGATTTTTTTTTTTTTATTCAAATTTTAAAAAGGACATTTAAATGCTTTTAATTTTAAATATTTAAATATACATCTGTAAAATTAGGGCACAGTGTACTGTATTAAAATTAAATAATTTTCCATATTTATTTTCAAGGGTGTTTTACCTGCATTTTGAATTTAGCACTTCATTGTGTTGCATTTTAGGGTTAACGGAAATGTCTGTAAAATTAATGGACAACGTCCTGGCAGAAAATTACTGGTACATTTTTCGTTTATTTTTTTTAGCGTGCGTGTGAGTGTGAGTGTGTGTGTAAAGAAAAATCCATAAACATAGGGCACAATGTACTGTATTAATATGAAAAAAACTTTTTTACAGGTGTTTTACCTGTATTTTGAATTTTGCACTGCATTGCATCGTATTTAGGGTTAATGGATATATTTATATGTGTGTGTGTGTGTGTGTGTGTGTGTGTGTGTATATATGAAATTAATTAATGTCCATTTTACAGATCATATTTAAAGAACAATTCATTTTCCAGAATGATCTAATTTACTAAGTAACTATATAATATTATTACATAATTAATATTCAAATGTTCAGGTCAATATTTGTTTAATCCATTTTGTCAATGTAATTTGAGAAAAGTGTATCTTACATGTCAGGGAACACATTGGCATAATTATTCACAATTAATGTTTATTCATGTTTTGTCACAAAACTCACTTTGACATGATGACATTTCTTTTTTAGAATTTCTTTGAATTTCAGTAAACGTCTCCTCCTGTCATTACCATTCAAACTCCAAAACAACATCCTGTGGGTGTGGCCAGTTCAAATGAAGCAATACTTCATTGGTTCATTAACTTAAGTATTAAGATTTTCTAATTAACTGGCCTAATTTCATTACCAATACATACATTCCGAATTTTGCTCAATTTTGCTATTTTAAAGATCATTATTTTGTGTATTTGGTGTAACAGAATATGTTGACATGCTTTAATGGCACGTTACTCTGCGCTACACAAAACTCAGTCAATAGCAAATACTTAAACTAATAACAAAACATACTTAC
>NW_015506211.1:245151-252926 GCF_001515645.1 Sinocyclocheilus grahami | reverse complement strand
AAACGAGGCGTTTTAGGTAGGCGTGGCTGACTCTTAACTTTTATAAAGAATATCTCTTTGGATTTGAGACTTTAGTCTTTGCAACTTTACAGATCTTCTTTATGCACCAAGAGCTTGTAACACTCAAAAGAGAAAGGAAAACTTGAAATCGCATCATATGACCCCTTTAAAAGACACATTGAGTAAAGAAAGAGGATAGGTTGTAGCCTACATTCACACCCTTCTTACCATTATTTGTGTTTTCAGTCAAGAAGTAGGCAAAGCCATGTTATCAGTAGAGTCGCATGGAACTTGTATGATTATCATTCACATAGCCTACCATGCTTTATGTTCAAAAACATAATATTTCCATTCTATATGCCCTATAAAACATGGTGTAATCACGAAAAATGTCCAGAAAACATGGTGTTACCATGTTAATACACCATAATAAGCATGGCAGTGCTGTGTTGTGTGGTGGTAGCCTACTACAGTACAGTGACGTTTTGAAACATATTATGATAGAGATGCACAGCGTTGGGGGTAACTCATTACAAGTAACGCGAGTTACGTAATCAGATTACTTTTTTCAAGTAACACATTACTTTTTAACTTACAAGAGAATATCTGAGTTACTTTTTCAAATAAGTAATGCAAGTGACTTTTTTTTTTTACCAATGTATTGACTGACAGCTCTGCTGTCCCCATGCTGAGAGAAATCAGATGTTACTGTAGTTCTAAAATAAATATGAATATGCATTAATTCATCTCACTCGTAAAAACAACAACACCACAGATTCAGTATTCCTCAAAATGAATAAAAATAACGCAACTCAGAATATGACGCAAACCTGCAATAATTAAATGTTAAACAAATGTACATGTAGCTCCTACTCCCATGCAAATGAGCTCGTAACATATGTATTACGAGTCTTTCTCAATGCATTATTATTTTCAATGACTGAATGTTGACCTCATTTTTGGTTTTCGTGGAACAAAAAAAGCTTCATACATCTCTTTTCCATACAACAACATTCAAAGTGACCACATTCGTCGAGCTCCAAAATGGACAGAGAACACAATTCTATGCGTGTAATACACTATATTCCAAGACTGTCAATGTCACATAATACGTTTCTGTGAGAATCAGATTGAAATTTAGGTCAATTTAGGCCCAAAAGCTCAAAAATCTCATTCTTGTATTTAAACTGGTAAGTTGTGTTCGTTTGCGACAAATACAAAAACCAACAGTGTTTGGCTGAACCTCATGCAAACAGTTTAAAGGAACACGCCACTATTTTTGAAAATAGGCTCATTTTACAACTCCCCTAGAGTTAAATAGCTGAATTTTACCGTTTTCGAATCCATTCAGCCGATCTCCGGGTCTGGCGGTAGCACTTTTAGCTTAGCTTAGCATAGATCATTGAATCTGATTACACCGTTAGCAATGATATTACACAGCACCTGAAAATAGGCTAACTTCCGTCAACATAACCAACGTGACCACATGCTTGCACAGGGAGCGTGCTGGGGACTATTTTCAGGCGCTGCGTAATATCAGTGCGCCTGCTGCACTCATGGTACGGCAGCAAAGTTCCTTGATTATTACGCCGGAATGAGAGTATAGTTCCTAGCCATATCGGCCTAGAAAATCGCAACTTTTCATTTCCCGTCGGTCTTAGTACACGATGTAACTACAGAAGGGTCAAGTTTTAAATAGGAAAAATATAGAAACTCTTTGGTCATTTTTGAGCGAGATGCTAACGGTCTAATCAGATTCAATGATCTATGCTAAGTTAAGCTAAAAGTGCTACCGCCAGACCCGGAGATCGGCTGAATGGATTCGAAAACAGTAAAACTCAACTGTTTAACTCTAGGGGAGCTGGAAAATGAGCCTTTAAGCGGCATTTTTGAAGGTGGACTCAATTTTAGAGCTTTGAGGGAAGGGAAATTTATCAGCTTAAATTTCAATATATTCCTGAGACAGCGATCGTAGGGCTTCAGAAAACTTGAATATTGTGCACAAGTTGTATGGACCGCTTTTATGGCATGTTCATGTTCGTTTCAGTGCTTGATATCTGTGGTCACTGTGAACTGTTTTTGTGGTGAAATGAGCTGCATGAAGATTCTTCAGAAATTTCTCCTCATGTTCCACAAAACAAATCCATACAGGTTTGGAACAACCTGAGGGTGAGTAAACCATGACAGACATTAAATCTTTGGGTGAATTATGTCTATAGTAAACTGCTTCTTGTTTAAAGTGCCCCTATTATGGATTTTTGAAAATTGCCTTTCATGCAGTGTGTAACACAGCTCTAATTGAATGAAAACATCCTGCAAAGTTTTAAATCTGAAAGAGCACCGTGTATAAAGTTATTGTCTCTCAAAAGAAAGAGTTGACTCTGAATCATTGAAACGAGTCGTTTTTTAAATGAATCCCAAGCCGTTTCATGTTGACGGCAACATGAAACATTAGCATATTCCCCGCCCACTTCTTGGTCTTTTCGCCTTGGTCTGAATGAAAATGCAAATGCATTCTTTGCCACTAGGCGCCGCTTCTGGAGCGGTAAAATAGCTGTTTCCCTAGTAAAGCTGTACACAAAGCAGCACTGCGCTCACAAACACCGCTTTATCAGGCGTTACAGGCGAGATGACGTTAAAATGAGACCAATCACACGCAGATTAGCGTCACGCAAAGCAGGGGTTTGGAAAAATGAGTCATTAAACTAATTGTTTGGGAGTCGTTGAGCAAGTAAAGTAAAAATAAATGCATATTATAAGACAATGAAAGTGTTTTTTGACCTTGCATGCATGTCGTCCTGTTGTTGGGGACTCCCAAAACCAAAATATGAACCTTTCATTGCCTATAATAGGGACACTTTAATGTTCAAGAAAATAAGCATGGTTGGAAAGATAATGAGACCATAGTTACAGGTTTCTGGAATTGCACAGTATAATGCTAGGTGAAAAGTAAAAAATGTGAACAAACCTTTTATTGCATTATAGCACTTGATCCTTGATCCCATCTGAGGAGTAAACGTATCGTAAGTGCACGTAAAGAAACGAGTCTATACAGCCGATTCGCTTGAAAAGAAGAATGGATACATGGACTAGGTGCTCCCACAGGAGACATCTCAAGAGCTAAAGCAAAGATGAAAATGGCTGTTGAAGATGGTTTGTAGATCTGCACACTGATGCTGATGTCTGGAGATGAGACGGTAGTTCTGGCACTTCAGTCCTATCAGATACCGTCATAATCAGAGTCCTGTCGACTGCTGATAACGCCCCGCTCCACCACAAAGAAAGTAATGGTGCCCAGGAAGCCCACCAGCACCATGATGAGCAGCTGCCAGTGGAGGAGAAGGTAGTTGCTGTAGAAGAAGGCCACCGCAGCTGTGATGGACTGCAGAGAAAGGAGGAAACGTTGAAACGTCATGGGCCAAAAACACATACTACTCAATAAACAGATTTGTGGTCAATAAACTTGGGTTTTTCCGAAGACTGATTCTTAAATCTCATAAAACCATAAGAATATATACAGTGGGGCAAAAAAGTATTTAGTCAGCCACCAATTGTGCAAGTTCTCCCACTTAAAAAGATGAGAGAGGCCTGTAATTTTCATCATAGGTATACCTCAACTATGAGAGACAAAATGAGAAAAAACAGGCAACCACATTGTATCAACATTACAGTTCAGATCGAATCAAATGTTCATAATATGTTCATGTCACTATAATGCTATATACAGTATATCACAATATCGTTTTTTTGATCCATGTAGTAATGTTTACATTTGGATAATCCAGTGATTTAGATGCTTTGCAAAAATATACTTTTTTTTATTTATGTGGTACTTGATGGACACAAACCAAAAGAAAAGACACTTAACAATTCTTGTAAAAAAAAAACTGTTAAAAAAAACAAGACTCAAAACAGTAAAACTTATATTACATATTATATAGTATATTATTATTATTAATAACACATTATTAGTGTCTAAAATAACAGAGCTCACCCAGGCTTCTGTTTTTCTGTTCTTCTTATCATAATCTCCTACCACACAAATTCTATACTATATTATTATTATTATTAGTGCTGCCAAACGATTAATCACATCCAAAATAAACGTTTTTGTTTACATAATATATGTGTGTGTACTGTGTATATTTATTATGTATATATAAATACAAACTCATGCATATATATATTTAAGAAAAATATGTTATGTTTATATATTAAATATATTTATATCCAATATAAAATATAATAATATAAATATATATACACATGTAAATATTTTCCAAATATATACTGAGTGTGTGTATTTATATATACATAATTAATAAACAGTACACATACATATATTATGTAAACAAAAACTTTTATTTTAGATGTGATTAATCACGATTGATTGACAGCACTAATTATTCTTATTCTTATTATTATAAATACATTATTAGCATCTAAAAGAACAAATCTTAAGAAGTCTACTAAAGGTGTCCCCCAAGGTTCTGTTTTGGGCCCTCTTCTTTTTATCTGCCATTATGGTGTGAATTACCACGGCTACCAACCACAGAGATTTTCCTTTGAGGGACTGAACTTACCAGAGTATGCAAAGGGTATGCTCAGTAAAAGCATCTCTTTGGTCACAGCTAGCTGTATGGATCTCTCTGTTGAAATGAGATAAGAGATCTTAGTAAATGAACCAAGAAGTTAATAATATGCTTTAAAAACACAATTTTAAATCTTTGAATATATTTTTATATATTTTGGTGCCACTTACTGAATGCCTCAAATGCCTGAGAGCACAGACTCTGGGATGGACTTAAGAGAAACAAGAATAGGAAACAAGGCAAAGGAAAAAATACACAATAAAATATGATTAAACCAGTCCAGAAAAATGTCTTGACTTGCATAAAAATATGCACTTACACCACAGAGCTACTATCAGAGATGTCTGCTGGTAGTAGTGACTCAGAGGCATCAGTAGGTGCAGGTTCAGGGTCTGGCCGCTGGATCAGGAAAAAAAGAAAGCTGCCCACCAGGCTGATGACCGTTAGTGAGATGAAAACCGTCTGGCGGTCCTTATCTGACACCAAGAAACAATATTTTTCAGCTTTATTTGACTAGAGACCCATGTTATAATTCTGTCTAACCATTCAAAACTGATTTTGCATGGATGCTTCTTTTACAGTATCTTTATGTTATATGAAATAAGCAAACAATTAATTTATTTAAACCAATAATTACTGTTACAATAAAAAAAACTCAATTTTTACACACATTATAACTGTCCTACAGTTGTGGGCGATATCCACCAAACTGGCCAGACCAGTTTATTACATAAAATATACTCACTTGTTATGTGACTCTTGCCACGCCAGGCAAAAAATATGTAGAGATTACCAAAGAATAAGCTGTGAATAAAAGAGAATCAATGAATCATTGTTCCTTCTACACATACTTGCCATACAATGGCAACAAGCAAGATGTACCTAAACTGCATCAATGCCCAAAATATTCCACTGTTTCTTCCAATGGTGGAATCTTTGGAGTTGATGGTGAGCAGATTCCCCTGGGCCGTCCAGAGCACTGCGAGACACAAAGTTAGCTTTAGAGAATGTGTGGCTACATAATATGCTTTCACAACTTAACAGATAATGATATCCCACCTGCAGCTGCGATTCCGAGCAACACGGATAAAGTGTAGAATGAGGAGGTGTACGGATGAATGAAAACAGCAATATAACCACTAAAAGAGAGCACAGATTGAGTCTTTTTAATAAAAACTTTATCATAAATACTAAGAAAATTGCTCATTTATTACTAAATGTATACTACTATATTAAATTAAATGCTTTAGGCACTTACCTGTAAACAAGTCCACTAAAAAACAAAGACAACTGAGGTCCAATGACAGCTATCACTGAAGGCGCTATAAGGTTAGACGCAGAGAATACGGCATAAATTATCGCCATGCTAGAAGAAAAGCATGAGAAGCATGTGTTAAGGGTGGTATTTTGATTAACAATGATCACCAAAGTAAATACAACATAACTGTTTCATTGTGTTTTATAGAAAAGCCAAAGTAAAAAATCATTCTACAGGTTATTACTTTTTATTTACAGAAGGGGAAACAAGTGGCAATTGTAACCATTTTTCTCATAACTCATAAACAAATACAATGTCGTATATTGGTATAAAATAAACATGTGACAACAGTAATAATATGACTCAAATATTTACATTGAGAAAAACTAGATCAGAGAGTTTAATTTAATCCAAGAAGAGAGAAAATTACAATCTGCTCACTTACAATGGTTAGAGGCAACTGAAACACTTACATTAAATAATAATATTAACCCAATACATCTCACATATGTACACACCTCAAAAGAATCTAATATATCTAATCTAATCTAGCTATATATTAGATTAGATTAGATATGTTACAATCTGCTCACTTACAATGGTTAGAGGCAACTGAAACACTTACATTAAATAATAATAATAATATTAACCCAATACGTCTCACATATGTACACACCTCAAAAGAATCTAATATATCTAATCTAATCTAGCTATATATTAGATTAGATTAGATATATTAGATTCTTTTGAGGTGTGTACATATGTGAGATGTATTGGGTTAATATTATTATTATTCATAATACAAAAAATGATGAATCGTTTATTTAAAGATTCATAATGTTCATTAAACAATTGAAATATTAACAACTGCTTTACAACTGCCCTAACATCATAGTCATGATAATATCCCGATAAAGCCACCAGATAAATTTTAACCACATACACACACATTTTTGTCCCCCCCCCCCCCCCAAATTATAAAATTTCTCATGGAAGGGAAACTCTATAGAGTCCGTGCTGAATAAATGACACAGTCACATGCCAAACGCTTACATTTCTATTTCAAAGTTCTGTGTTTTTTTGAGAACAGACAGTGCTTTTGTTACATAACCATGGTCAATGTGATTCCTGAGGTCAAAGAGAGATTTATTAGATTACAGCACAACATCAGATGACCCTGATTTTCATCCATCAACCATCATAAATCTCATTCAAAAAGCGTACAGAGGCCAAAACATGTCACATGACTTGAGCAGAAATAGAGCACAGCTGTGGGATTCTGAAAGTAAAAATCCCATTCATCGCTTTTATGTGTATGTGGATATTTTACAATACACTTCTATTACAATTTTCGTAACATTTTTAATAAATGCACTTTTTACTGCCATTTTTTTGTGTCATTTGCAATGCTTATGCAATTAACTATGCATAAAAGACGTCTAGTACACAATCTCGCAATTTTATATCCTTTTCAAATCAGCATTTCTAATGTTGTGCTTCATACGGGAGCTGAGTGACTGAAGTCTTTTTAATACCCATTGAAAAAAAGCGAATGAGAAAGTTACTTCTGGCACCTGAAGGCCACTGAAAAAAGTGGGTGGATAGCTCTATAAAGAATGTGGCTATGAAGGAAGAAATGAAGAAAACGAATACCTTGTGTAGCCACTTCCATGAAACTCTGTACTGTTGAAACTCTTTATTACGGTTTGCTGGAAAAAAGTGAAAATGTTGGTTTGAATACATTCTTATAAGCCTAGCCGAATCTGATGTGATATCATTCATCAGACCATGCATTTCTAAGCGTGAAAAAGCTCAAAACCCAAATCTGATGTGATAACCTTCATCAGATCATGCGTTTCTAAGCGTGAAAAAGCTCTAAACCCAAATCTGATGTGATAACACTCATCAGATCATGCATTTCTAAG
>NW_015506211.1:233090-237998 GCF_001515645.1 Sinocyclocheilus grahami | reverse complement strand
AAAAATCATTCTACAGGTTATTACTTTTTATTTACAGAAGGGGAAACAAGTGGCAATTGTAACCATTTTTCTCATAACTCATAAACAAATACAATGTCGTATATTGGTATAAAATAAACATGTGACAACAGTAATAATATGACTCAAATATTTACATTGAGAAAAACTAGATCAGAGAGTTTAATTTAATCCAAGAAGAGAGAAAGTTACAATCTGCTCACTTACAATGGTTAGAGGCAACTGAAACACTTACATTAAATAATAATAATAATATTAACCCAATACGTCTCACATATGTACACACCTCAAAAGAATCTAATATATCTAATCTAATCTAGTGATATATTAGATTAGATTAGATACAGTATATTAGATTCTTTTGAGGTGTGTACATATGTGAGACGTATTGGGTTAATATTATTATTATTCATAATACAAAAAATGATGAATCGTTTATTTAAAGATTAATAATGTTCATTAAACAATTTAAATATTAACAACTGCTTTACAACTGCCCTAACATATGTCATCACAAAATAAATAAATAAAATGGCAAAATTATAAAATTTCTCATGGAAGGGAAATTCTATAGAGTCCGTGCTGAATAAATGACACAGTCACATGCCAAACGCTTACATTTCTATTTCAAAGTTCTGTGTTTTTTTGAGAACAGACAGTGCTTTTGTTACATAACCATGGTCAATGTGATTCCTGAGGTCAAAGAGAGATTTATTAGATTACAGCACAACATCAGATGACCCTGATTTTCATCCATCAACCATCATAAATCTCATTCAAAAAGCGTACAGAGGCCAAAACATGTCACATGACTTCAGCAGAAATAGAGCACAGCTGTGGGATTCTGAAAGTAAAAATCCCATTCATCGCTTTTATGTGTATGTGGATATTTTACAATACACTTCTATTACAATTTTCGTAACATTTTTAATAAATGCACTTTTTACTGCCATTTTTTTGTGTCATTTGCAATGCTTATGCAATTAACTATGCATAAAAGACGTCTAGTACACAATCTCGCAATTTTATATCCTTTTCAAATCAGCATTTCTAATGTTGTGCTTCATACGGGAGCTGAGTGACTGAAGTCTTTTTAATACCCATTGAAAAAAAGCGAATGAGAAAGTTACTTCTGGCACCTGAAGGCCACTGAAAAAAGTGGGTGGATAGCTCTATAAAGAATGTGGCTATGAAGGAAGAAATGAAGAAAACGAATACCTTGTGTAGCCACTTCCATGAAACTCTGTACTGTTGAAACTCTTTATTACGGTTTGCTGGAAAAAAGTGAAAATGTTGGTTTGAATACATTCTTATAAGCCTAGCCGAATCTGATGTGATATCATTCATCAGACCATGCATTTCTAAGCGTGAAAAAGCTCAAAACCCAAATCTGATGTGATAACCTTCATCAGATCATGCATTTCTAAGCGTGAAAAAGCTCTAAACCCAAATCTGATGTGATAACCTTCCTCAGATCATGCATTTCGAAGCGTGAAAAAGCTCAAAACTCAAATCTGATGTGATAACACTCATCAGATCATGCATTTCTAAGTGTGAAAAGGATCAAAACCCAAATCTGATGAGATAACATTCATCAGATCATGCATTTCGAAGCGTGAAAAAGCTCAAAACTCAAATCTGATGTGATAACACTCATCAGATCATGCATTTCTAAGCGTGAAAAAGCTCTAAACCCAAATCTGATGTGATAACATTCATCAGATCATGCGTTTCTAAGCGTGAAAAAGCTCAAACCCCAAATCTGATGAGATAACTTTCATCAGATCATGCATTTCTAAGCGTGAAAAAGCTTTAAACCCAAATCTGATGTGATAACACTCATCAGATCATGCATTTCTAAGTGTGAAAAAGCTTTTGATGTGATAACATTCATCAGATCATGCATTTCTAAGCGTGAAAAAGCTCAAAACCCAAATCTGATGTGATAACATTCATCAGATCATGCATTTCTAAGCGTGAAAAAGCTCAAAACCCAAATCTGATGTGATAACATTCATCAGATCATGCATTTCTAAGTGTGAAAAAGCTCAAAACCTACTTCAATATTCCCGCACGTGCCGAAGGCAGTAAACATAACCATGAACCCCAAGCCCAGGATTATGATGTTCAGCAGGGTCTTTCCTTCTGGACTCATGTTGGCTTACAGTCTTTAGCTCGATGACAACCTGAGACTAGTGAACACACAAAAGTATCACAGTCAAGTGGCACCTGGTTAAAAACACCTGGTTAAACCTGCCCACAACTGGTTTAAAACCTGACCATGCTATTTTTTCTATATGTTTTTTCTATAACAGCTCTGAAGGACGTTCATTTATACCGAAACAGTTATTGTACAGCATGTGTGATGGGAATAAATCATGTTTTTCATTAAATAATGTCTCATATCATATCATATCTCATATCATTTAGGCTGAATGCAACCTACTGCAATGATAACTGTGCTCAGTAAACTTACCGACTACTTGGGTGCGCTGATGTAAACAGCTAATTCATAATGTGAACACCTGTTTCGATATGAGGGGGGAAACAGTGCGTAAAGCTGGTTAACGTAAAGATACATTCGTTTCCGACTTGTCGCTGTCTGTATCTGAAATAAAAAATGTCGGTCATGTGACATCTATCAGCTGGCGGTGACGTCACAGCCAGCCTCCACCAACTGAATTGTGGGTAGTGTAGTTTTTCCGTACGTCAGTACAGGAATTAAAATATTTATTAAAAGCATATAGTTAAACTGTTTAAGTTAGATATCATTTAGAGTATTTCTGAATGTGTCTTGTTTGTGAAGTGTATAGTCAGTAGAGCAAGCACAAACTCTCACATAGTCCTTATTTAGTAATCTATATATTTATAAATAAATAAAAAAAGAGGGTTCAAAAGTCACGTTTCGATGTGTGTAATTTCAAATGATGTTAACCTTACCTAACCCTGTACATTTAAAAACAACTTTAAACTTACTTCAGAAATTTTAAAAAGGGATCAATATAAACTGTATTTTAACTATTCATTAAACTAATCATTAAAAAGCTTTGCATTTATTTTGGCTTTGTACTTATTCAGCTATATTTGAGATACAGAAAGTGTTCCCAGATGAGGCTCTCACTTTTATGTAAAAAATATACTTTTTGGCTTCACTGAATATTATAAAGAGGATTCAAAATGATTTTATTTAATTCGTTTACTCATATATTTTGACCAAATTTCACATGTACAAATTCAAGTTGTTGACTGTTATCTGATAATTTATGCCCCATTGTTCCATTTGCATGATCTTTATTTATTTATGTATAAATACTTGTATAATGTTCAGTATCTGCATTTGAACGAAAGTGCATGTATAATGTTTATTCAATAAAAAAGCTCAATTAGAATTCTATTTTAACCCCCCCAC
Source organism: Sinocyclocheilus grahami (assembly GCF_001515645.1). Taxonomy (NCBI): domain Eukaryota; kingdom Metazoa; phylum Chordata; class Actinopteri; order Cypriniformes; family Cyprinidae; genus Sinocyclocheilus; species Sinocyclocheilus grahami. The sequence continues at coordinate 234,571 of NW_015506211.1, read as the reverse complement.
CCCCCAAAAAAAAAGTTTTGTGAATTTAGTATTTTTTCATGTCATTACATTGTTTAGACTAGAGCATAAGAACACATTTTGAATAATAGCACTTATATTGATAAGTGAAAACTGATATTTTATGAATATGCTATGCTATGGCCTCTGTATAGAGGACATCAGGACTCAATTAAAAGTAAATAAATAAAAAGACATGAATAGGCAAAAAACAATTTTTTTTTTAAATCACCAATGCATTTTTATGTTTCAGGATTTTAGATTTCAGGACGAAGTCTGCTAGGGAAGAAGGGCCTGCATCCTAAACCTCTTCATTGGTAAGAACACACAACACCTACCTGAGTTACAATTCACTGGAATAATGTGCAGGAATGTAATTCAGACTTGCAGATGCATTGGTAAAAATTGGACTTGCACAGCAGGTTTTCGTTCTGCTTTGACAATGCTGTGAATGGTGTTGAACTCAATGTGGAATAGTTGCCTCCAAGCTGCTGAATCCAGTATGGCAATGTAAAAGCAGGGCTGTGTGGTGCAGTTTGAGCTGGTAGAGGTGTACGTGATCCAGCTACCTGCTCCTGCTGGGGTTGCTTTGAAGCAGATGGGTGTTTTGGTGGTGCTGAGTTACGTGTACGAGACAATGGCCAGACAGTGCCAGTTTTGCTGCCAGTTGCTTACTTAAAGGATTAGCTCACTCCAGAATAAAAATGTCCTGATCATTTACTCACCACCAAAGATGTTCATGTCGTTTTGTCTTCTGTCAAGTTTTTGGAGGAAAACATTCCAGGAGTTTTCTCTATGTAGTGGACTTCAAAGGGGACCAACGGGTTGAAGGCCCAAATTGCAGTTTCAATGCAGCTTCAAAGGGCTCCACACAATCCCAGCCGAGAAATAAGGGTCTTAAATAACAAAACGATTGAAAACGTCATTTTCTACAAAAAAAATAAAATAAAAATGTTTAACCACAAATGCTCGTCTTGCACTAGCTCAGTGTTCACGACTTCACGCGTTACGTATAGTCACTTTGGAAAGGTCACACGGGATGTAAGCGGAAGTACCAAACCAGTGCGTTTACAAAGCGAACATGCATAGAAAGTCAAATGCCCTTTGCAAAAAAAGGTAAAACATCAATGTCAGACGATTTTGAAGTTGGAGGAGAAATTGAGTTTTTCGCCCTAGCCTACCTTTTTGAACCAGAGTACACAGACGAAGACACCAATCGCAGAGCTAGTGCAAGACGATTATTTGTGGTTAAAATTTATATAAATCAAAAACCTAAATTTTTTTTCGACTGAAGAAAGAAAGACATGAACATCTTGGATGACATGGGGGTGAATAAATGAATTAAATTTTTATTCAGGAGTGAAATAATCCTTTAAAGCTGAAAATGTGAATAAACATAATAATTGCATTATGGCATGAGTAAATTTTATGTCCTAGACATTGTGGCTCACATTTCACAAAAACCCACCAATTCACTATCTCAA
>NW_015506211.1:226873-231892 GCF_001515645.1 Sinocyclocheilus grahami | reverse complement strand
TTTTCCACGACATTCTAATTTATTGAGATGCACCTGTACATACCAGTCCTGATGTTAAACCATTTTATTTTGGCCTTCCGTGTGTGATATTTGGATTCTAACCCAATGTCTTGTGTATTTTTTGTGCACTAGGCACAGTTGTCTAGCTGTTGAGTTTTGCAGGTTAGCGGTTAAGATCCGGTGTTGCAGTGCTGAGTGCTTGGCTGTTTCCGGTTTTCTCCAGATTGCAGCTGGTGCAGGCCGAGGTCAAGCAGCATCTGCAAATACATTTTTGGTGGCATAAACGCTACCATCTGACGAAGTTCTCTTATTTTGTTCCGCAGTTTGGAAAATTGGAGTATCTTAAACTATACGATGAACTTTGTTCTGTCCTTTGATTTTTGGATCTTCAATAAATCACTAGCTACTGGCATTTTGAAGTGGAGGAGGAAAATGTAGGGCAGAACTTTATCACGTCATGATGTTATGTACTAGATAGTGTTAGAAAGAATTAGAAAATGATTTTCATATTATATACAAGTTTATAAAATTCAAAACACGTTATGACGTCTTGTTATAATCATCATTTGTACAGTATGATTCCCTGGAAGCGTTGATCCAGAGAGATGCTTTTTGTTTGCATCAAATGTTTCTAATGGAACATTAATGCACTTGAGATCCCACTTGTGCATCTATGGACCAGTCTGCACTGCAAGAATAGAAATGGAAAATGTGCACTGGTTTTTAAAACAATTATGAATGGAGAACCCTTTTAATATTACCCTTATCCGTTCCAAACTCTAGGGTATTTTACAAGATTGCTTCAGGGTTTCTGCAGGTCTTAAAAAGTCTTAATTCATCTTTCCGCAAATGAAGGCCTTATCTTAAATCGGAGCAGAAAGTACAATTCATAGAGTCGTGGCATGGTATTAAATGCTGCTTGCACTGTAAAAAAAATAAATACCTTCCTTAGTATTTTTGTCTTGTTTTCCAAAACAATCATCTGAACACCCTTAAAACAAGATACATTTGCTTACTATATATAGATATACTAGATATCTGTTCTTGTTTTAATCCTGAACTCAAAACAATCCTGAAACAAGACTTCATATTGCTCATCAAGTGAATCAATGCAGATTGATTTAGGAACTTTGAGACATTTGCACTGGAAAACAAGACAAAAATACTGATGAAGAAATTTTTTTTTACCAGTAAAAGTTATTTCCATATTGTAGTGGTTGGGAGTATCGACCAATCTCTTTCTCTGTTGACATTCTATTGGATCAGATTGCTGGACACCAGACAGCCAATCAGCTTCCAAACTGACAGTACACTATGAAACAGCCAGCCAATCAGATTCTTAGATTCTCCGGCACGGGGCGGGATGTGAGCTGTTGGAACTAGCAGTTAGATTGCGCCATAAGGCGTGAAAGAAGCTTGCTGCCAGCAGGTTATCTAACTTTAGTTTATTATCCAACCCTTTACTATATCAACCGCCTCCCTCTCTGAAATAAATATAACTTCATTCCTTTATAGCGTACACCGCTGTCGGCAGCAAAACAACCGCACACACATCTACAAGTCCTCCAGTGACTGACTAGCCTCTTCAGTCTCCACAGGTTTTCATAACATAACAGCTAGCATTAGCACACGAGCTGAAACGCTGAGGAATGAACCATAAAAGTAAGAAACGGATCAGAGAGGCGAAGCGGAGCGCCAGGCCCGAGCTGAAGGACTCGAGAGACTGGACCAAACACAATTACTGCGAGAGCTTTGAGCTGTCGCACCGGACAGTGAAGGTAACGTGTAGCTCAGGCGTTACCCGTCGAGCTGGACGCCACACGTTCGCAGCAGCAGTTGTGGCTATATGCGGCGTGTTGAGGTGTTTTTAGAACATTTTAGATATTTCTATTTTATAAACATACAATATCACAGAGTACCATGGGATATTATACGCACTCATGTCACTCTAAAACTGTGGTCCTCAATCAGGGGCCCGGGGCCAACGAGGAGGCCTCAGCAAACTTACAAGTGGCCTAAAAGTGACTTGCAATGATTTAAAATGAGCCACGCTTACACTGTCGTCTTGAACTGCCTCATACATCCAGGTCTTTCCAAGTTTAAAAGTGTGATTTTGGTTTTTCAGTCTATAAATTAATGTAAGGTTAATATAATTTTAAAATGCCAGGGGCCTTTTTTTTTTAAATAAAGAAATAGGAATATAATTTTTCTAGTTAAGATGAGCTTTAAAATCTTTGATTGAATTGTAATTGGGAGAGAGAGAGAGAGAGGGAACCTCGAAGAACGTTAAAAGTTATGAAACCCTGAAATGTAATTATTTTACTTGTAATTATAATTATTTTAGTTACATATTTTTATCCATAGACACTCGTACTTTCTGTAAATAATAAAAAAAAGTTTGAAAACAAGACCAAAGTACTTTGGAGACAAATATTTTGAGAGCAACTGTGTGTTATTTCTGTTTTAGAACTCAAAAAGTGAAATTTTGGTGAGTCTTAAAGCAGCTTTTTTTCATACAACAGTAGTTCTTGTGAATGTTGACCTCTAAAATGCACAAAAGCACCATTAATTGGTCACTCACACACTCACTCACACACACACACACTCACATGCTCTCTCACTCACTCTCGCACGCATGCTCTCTCACTCGTTCACTCACACTCACACTCACTCACACTCACTCACACACTCACTCACTCACACTCATTCACACACTTACTCACTCACACACCACACACACTCACACACTCAATCAGGGGCTGTTGATTGTTCGGTTACGAGTGACCGAACTATATTCTGAAGTCATACAATAGCTTTGAGAAACTGACCAAAAAAATGCCTGTCAACACAACTGTATTGTCATTGGTGTTTAGTGAGCAGATGCCATTGACATCAATCCTTTTCAGTCTTCTCAAGTCATATCGCCTACTATTATTATGCTTTTTGAAGCTTGACAGATGTGGTCGCTGTTGTATAAAAAGTGCTGTGTGGCAATCTCCATTAATGATCATGCTCCACAGTGAAAAAAAAACACACGACAGCAAACCGGTTTGGAGTGATGTGAGGGTCAGCTAATGACAATGTTAAACATCCTCTGCTAAAAGGCATCAGTGTGTCCTCTCTGGAACCAGATTAAGGTCCCATCAGCTCCGATAGATGTTGTCAAATGTAATTGAAGCTCATATCCATCTGAATCATTGCATATGAGGTTCCTGTAAGTGCTTGCTTGTGAAGAGCTCCACTGCAGGAAAATCTTCATGAAGTGGCTAAACATAATCTGACCAGTGAGACCTGAGCCGTCTTAGAGAGCCTTAGAGGCGAACAGCGCACTGTTGCTCTTTTAGTGTCATGGGATCCTTAGGTTTATGGAGTTTTTTTCTTAAATGCCTAAACCAAACGGGATGTAGATCTGGCTTGGAGACCTAGGGATTTATTGTACTGTCTGTGCATTTTGTCTCAGAGACCCAAACGAGAGTCTTCATGCAGCTGTTTCCATACAACGGTAGTTCTGTAGACTGTCTACCTCTAAAATGGATAAAAACACCATAAATTAAGTACCGCTTATGAATTATATTCCAGAGAGTCATACAGTAACTTTGAGAAGCTGACCAAATAGTAATAAATTAAAAAGTCTATCAGCGTGATGATATTGTCATTGGGGTTTCAATGTCAAGCGCCACTGGCATCAATCCTGGCAGTTGACTTTTTATTCATCAGTGTTGACTTTTTTGTTGCTTATGATCATCTCCTGAATTTTTGGCTTGATCTACTGTAAAAAAAACAAAAACGCTGTAGACTGTCTACCTCTAAAATGGATAAAAACACCATAAATTAAGTACCGCTTATGAATTATATTCCAGAGAGTCATACAGTAACTTTGAGAAGCTGACCAAATAGTAATAAATTAAAAAGTCTATCAGCGTGATGATATTGTCATTGGGGTTTCAATGTCAAGCGCCACTGGCATCAATCCTGGCAGTTGACTTTTTATTCATCAGTGTTGACTTTTTTTGTTGCTTATGATCATCTCCTGAATTTTTGGCTTGATCTACTGTAAAAAAAACAAAAACTGGCTTTTCTTTTAATCTGAAGGTTAAATTCAGTCACATTCAGGAACATGCCAGTTCCTTTTCCTGCTAAGCATCATCATCCACTGGCCTTCAACTTCAGTTTTAAGTGCTCTGAGGTTAATGTATGACTTTCTTTAAAGCTGCTGTGAAACGCCGATTGTAAAAGGCTCCATAGAAAGTAAAAACGACTTGCCTGTCTTTGTCCAGGACAATGTGGAGCGAGTGGACGCCCAGCATCTCAGTCCAGAGGAGTTCATTCAGCGTTTTGAGAAACCGTATAAACCCGTCGTTCTGCTGAACTGCCAAGACTCGTGGCCTGCCCGAGAAAAATGGACCTTGGAGCGACTCAAGCGCAAATACCGCAACCAGAAGTTCAAATGCGGCGAGGACAATGATGGCTACTCTGTCAAGATGAAAATGAAGTACTACATGGAGTATTTGGAGTCAACCCATGACGACAGCCCCCTCTACATCTTTGATAGCAGTTTCGGTGAACATGCGAAGCGGCGCAAGCTTCTGGAGGACTACCAGGTGCCCATTTTCTTTAGGGACGACCTCTTTCAGTTTGCGGGGGAGAAGCGGCGCCCTCCGTACAGGTAACCCGATGTTTTAGAAATGCAGCTACTGCCTAACATTAAATAAAAAAATGAAGATGCTAAATTTATAGCATGATATAATTAGTTGTAACTTTTGATGAAAAATTGAAAAAATATAATTTTATTTGTTGCAATCACATATGTGAGCCTGGAGCACAAAAGCAGTGTTAAGTCGCTGGGGGATATTTGTAGCAATAGCCAACAATACAGAGTATGGGTCAAAATTATAAAAAAATTTTAATGCCAAAAATCATTAGGATATGAAGTAAAGATCATGTTCCATGAAGATATTTTGTAAATTTCCTGCTGTAAATATATCAAAACTTAATTTTTGATTAGTAATATGCATTGCT
>NW_015506211.1:221399-226768 GCF_001515645.1 Sinocyclocheilus grahami | reverse complement strand
CCTGGAGCACAAAAGCAGTGTTAAGTCGCTGGGGTATATTTGTAGCAATAGCCAACAATACAGAGTATGGGTCACAATTATAAAAAAATTTTAATGCCAAAAATCATTAGGATATGAAGTAAAGATCATGTTCCATGAAGATATTTTGTAAATTTCCTGCTGTAAATATATCAAAACTTAATTTTTGATTAGTAATATGCATTGCTAAGAACTTCATTTGAACAACTTTAAAGATGATTTTCTCAATATTTAGATTTTTTTGCACCCTCAGATTCCAGATTTTCAAATAGTTGTATCTCAGCCAAATATTGTCCGATCCTAACAAACCATACATCAATGGAAAGATTATTTATTCAGAAAATGTACTTAAAAAAAATGTACTTTTGTGGTCCAGGGTCACATTTGTTGAATATAAATTACATTATTTATTTACATTATTATTATATTATTCAGTATAATATAATTTAAAACATTTAACATATTTTTATTTTTTTTAAACTTTTTTCAAAAGGGGAAAACATGATATAATATAATATAATATAATTAGATAAAGTTGCTTGATTTCCTCAAAGAGGAAATTCAATGTAATATTATTTTTTTCCTATTTATTACATTTGTTGAAAAAGAAAAAAAATTCTGAATTTGTAGTTTTATAATGATTTATAGAAAATATATGTTTATAATGATTTTGTAATCATTATGTTTTTGAAAGAGTTTAGTCCATTCAGGCTATTTTGTCCTGTTCATGTAGGTGGTTTGTGATGGGTCCTGGCCGCTCTGGAACAGGCATCCACATTGACCCGCTCGGCACGAGTGCGTGGAATGCTCTGGTGCAGGGCCACAAACGCTGGTGCCTGTTCCCCACCCACACACCTCGTGAGCTCATCAAGGTGACACGAGAGGATGGGGGAAACCAGCAGGACGAGGCCATCACCTGGTTCAGCGTCATCTATCCCCGCACACAGCAGCTCACCTGGCCAGCCGAGTTCAGACCGCTGGAGGTTCTTCAGCATCCTGGAGAGACTGTGTTTGTGCCCGGTCAGTTACTGCACTGAGCTGACATGCAGTTTACAAAAAACTCCCACTAGGGAGCAGGGCTTTTTGTCATTTAGGTGTTTTTTGTTGTTGTTGGCCAATATAACACAGTTACAGACAGTTCACAATATAATTTAAAGGGGTCATATGATGCTGCTAAAAAGAACATTATAGTCTTTGCAACTTCAGGGATCTTATCTATTCATGATCAGCTTGTAACACTCCAAAGAGAAAGGAAAACTTGAAATCGCATCATATGACCCCTTTAAATCTTACCCTGCCAGCGTTTTTTTTTTTTAAATTTGCCAGCCACCACTAGCATTTGATTAGCTGCTCGGTTAAGTGCAAAACAGAACGTATTAGTATGAAAGCTGGTGAAGTGTAGAAGCCTTCTGTTCTTAAGACCTATATTCATAATGAAAGATAGATGAAAATGCAAAACAAAAGAGCACTTGGGTCAATCACACCCATCATCCCATCTGAACAAAACAAAAACCACCTGACAGATACAGACTTGACTTTATTGTTCATAGTAATGTATTAAAATGCCATCTATTTTTGGCCATTTTTGAGAAACAGCGTTTTATCATACGAGCCCAGTGTAGATTATGTCAGAAATTTATTATATTATACAATTCTAATGCTTAAAGGAACACTCCACTATTTTTGAAAATAGGCTCATTTTCCGATATGGCTAGGAACTATGCTGTCATTCCGGCGTAATAATCAAGGAACTTTACTGCCGTACCATGAGTGCAGCAGGCGCAATGATATTACACAGCGTAATTTTCCGTCGGTCTTAGCACACGATGTAACTACAGAAGGGTCAAGTTTTAAATAGGAAAAATATAGAAACTCTTTGGTAATTTTTGAGCGAGATGCTAACGGTCTAATCAGATTCAATGATCTATGCTAAGCTACAGCTAAAAGTGCTACCGCCAGACCCGGAGATCGACTGAATTTATTTAAAAAAAAAAGTGGAGTGTTCCTTTAAGTTAATTATATCTAAACAACAGTAGAGATGCATAATGATAAAAAATAATGCAGTTCAAATCCACATGTTTGTCAAAATAATATATTTTTGTGTACCCAATCATGCAGCCGTGATTGGAATTGGGGTTGAAACCCATGTTTTGTGCTTTCTATAGGTGGATGGTGGCATGTTGTTCTCAATCTGGACACGACTATTGCTATGACCCAGAATTTTGCAAGCACCACCAACTTCCCCATTGTGTGGCACAAGACTGTGCGAGGTCGCCCCAAACTCTCCAGAAAGTGGTACCGGTAAGACCCTGCTCTGTCTGATGACTTTACACCGATTTCTTCCATTTCACTCACTTAAGTTACTTTTTTATTAAAGATGTTTATATTTGTTCTGCTTTGCAAATGGGCCTTGTTCATTTGCTCAACAACAAACAATTTTTCCACTAATAAAGTGTCAAAACTTAGTGTTTTAAGTTGCCCAACCCTCTACAATGTGAGTAAATGACTCGCATATGCAACTAAATTTCCATGCTAGGTTAGCAAATAATGTCTATCGTTAGCCATTGGCTAATAAATTGTTAGATTTCACTCGCCTTCACTCATTTTGAACACTGCATGCTTAAAAGTTTCGCGCTCTGTATTTAAAGCGCACTATTCCAATTAATTTCAATGGATGTGCAGCATATTTGCCGCACCGTAAACTCTAGTGTGAACTGTGAAGAAGCCTGACTCGCCGTATTATTATATGGTCAGTATTATTGTTATTTTTTTTTACTGAATGACCAACAATGTCTCAAGCACCACCACCAGACCTAAGTTCAGTTGCAATGACAAATATGCATTCATACATTTTCACTCAAAATGAAGATAAGCTGATTTGGTGGAATCAATATATACATGCATATACAGTACATGCCAATATAAAGGTCAGTGAAAATATTAAGAAATGAGAAACGATAGTATTGCGCGTCATGTTCAATCAAGCTGAAAGTGTGAAAGTATGTTCCAATTTAGTACGGAATTTGTATTTTGATTATTTAAATGGGTTCGTGGTGATGTTTCTCATGTGTGTCTCAGGATCCTGAAGCAGGAGAGGGCTGATATTGCTGCTTTGGCAGATAAAGTCGATCTGCAGGAGTCAACAGGCATCGCCTCGGACAGCTCCAGTGACTCGTCGTCCTCTTCCTCCTCCAGCTCCTCCGACTCTGATTCAGAGGTACATTTTGTTCCTCCAGAGCCCCAAACACAAACTCTCACACTAGTTTCTGGACATGAGCTGCTCAGACTGATGGTGTGATACACCTGCTCACTGACTGACAAATTCTACATGTAACTAGGCCTAGGCAATATAGCTAAAAAATTTATCTCTATTAAGCTTTTTATTTTTTTTTCCATTCTGGCATTCAGTAACCTTGTGAGCAGATGGTGAAAACACTGGTTATACAGTCAACAGAAACTAGAGGGCGCAATGAATTCACATAGAACAGTACAGTACAGTGTATTATCCCCGGTTACTGTTTGGTTTAAATTCATATTCAAATATCAGAAATGATTCACAATCCTCAAAGTAAACTTTTAATGCAGGAGTCATATCTGCATTTTCTGTACATATTTCTATAACATACGTTATTAACTGTAATATAAAGATATTCAACCGCCTGAATGTACACTGGAGTCATTAAGTCATTTTAATTGATAGTTTGATTCTGCAAGGACGCCTTAAAAAGTGTTTTCAACATTGATGATAACAAGAACAACTATTAATAATTGAGCTGCGTATTAGAATCATGTAAGGATGCTGAATATTCAGCTTTATCAAATTACATTTTAAAATATATTCATATAGAAAACAGCTATTTTAAGTGGTAATAATATTTCACAATATTACTGTTTATCAAATAATGCAGCCTTGGTGAGCATAAGAGGTTACTTTGATAAAAACATTTTAAGAAAATTTAAAAACAGTAGTGTAATAAAATACAATGTACACACGTGCAATTGATCACTAATTTTAATGGCAATGGATTATGGATATTCTCGATCCCTTTCTGTCCTGCAGTAATATGTAGGGCTGCACGATTATGACAAAAATCATAATTGTCGATTATTGCCTTGAAATTGTAATTGTGATTATTAATTACGATTATCACAATTGACATTGAATGATGTTTATAGCATTGTTTGATGCAACGGCATGCCGTATTTTTATATGAAAATAAGCTGAAGACACTCTAACTGAACAACCTTTAGTGCTGTTCTATAGTATTAAGCCTCAAATGTCAACTATACATCGGATTGGTTTCTTCTTTAAATTATAAAAAAGTAAAAATATTAATGGTATTATAGTGTTATACTAAAACAATGGGAAAACCCTTAAGATAACATGTAGAAAGAAAAAAAACGCATCTTAAGCACGCAGAATAACATAAGTGGACTTTGAACGATTAAATGCCGCCTTGAACAATTACGTAACTGTGGCATCCTTAATTGTAATCGCGATTAGAAATTTTATTAATTGCGCAGCCCTAGTAATATGCATGTAATCCATTTATTTTTATACAAACGTTTCACTCCAAATCAGCGGAACCATCATTTCAATCAAAATGAGAAATTCACAACACCTGCTTAATGCAAGAAATATCACCCAATAGTTATGTTATTGACAGATTTTTACTTTCTCTGTAACTGCATTTTTGTCCTTTTTCCTGAAGGCTGACTCGGGCTCTGAGGGCGACGCCATGACCCATCGCAGAAAGAAGAGGAGAACCTGTGGCATGATGGGGAATGGAGACATCACAAGCCAGGACGACTGCGTGAGCAAAGAGCGCAGTTCGTCTCGGTGACATCCCGCTCGACAACAGAGGGGCTGCGGCCATAATCGTCTCCTAGACCATGAAACGTCACACTCTCTCTGTCTGTCACCCTCAGGAGACTCCTGTCCACTAGATAAGAGATCGCCGCTGTGTCTGATAACAAACTCAGCCCTAGTGTGCTTTTAGAGCCAAATATCCAAATGTGTGGTTGCCGGAGGAGCGTTGCATGGATGAGTGTGTGGGAGAGAAGGGAAACCCAACTGTGTTGCCTTGTCTGATGTCAGGCTCTGGACAGGAAGCTTGACGTCTCGCCAACGTCATTAATCTGCGTTTGAGTCAAACACATGCCGTTTTTTATATCTCACTGGAGGTTATGAGCAGATATACATGTCTATTGTTCCATCACTGTAATCATATTTGTGCATTTTCAAAACATCTTTTGCGCCTGTTCGGTCAGTGCTGCTTTAATAAGGTGGGCTGTTATGGAGTCAATATAATGCCACATATATATGCAAAATAATAAAGTTTTGCAAAAGA
>NW_015506211.1:191183-221382 GCF_001515645.1 Sinocyclocheilus grahami | reverse complement strand
AGATGTTACTGTAGTTCTAAAATAAATATGAATATGCATTAATTCATCTCACTCACAAAAAAACACAGATTCAGTATTCCTCAAAATGAATAAAAATAACGCAACTCAGAATATGACGCAAACCTGCAATAATTAAATGTTAAACAACACAAATATCCTTTATGTATTTAATCCCATTCTATTTGCTTCTGAGCTTCGATGATCCGGTTCAAGCGTACTAATAAGCACTAATTACTCTCGACAAACATTTGTGTCTTTGTTTATTGCTGAAGTGTTGAAATGTCCTCTCCTGCGTTCTACTGTACTTTCCCTTCAGCCTGAGGCGCATTCATTTCACTTTTGGTGTTAAAAGGCTTTTATATTTGCCAAAAATATAACTTTTTTTATTTTAAAAGCAAACAAGCAAGCCCTGTCCAGATTTAAAAAGTAACACAAAAGTAACGTAACGCGTTACTTTCCATAAAAAGTAACTAAGTACCGTAATTAGTTACTTTTTTATGGAGTAACGCAATATTATAATGCATTACTTTTAAAAGTAACTTTCCCCAAACACTGTTCAGGAACACAATGAACACAAAGTAGTCACTTTACTTGCCATATTATTCATTACTTTAACATTCATTTAATGTAGAAAGGGTGTTGCTCCAGGGACGAAGATCCGAACAGGATATTTACTAGTATAATGTGAATCCTTGTTTGGAACAAACTGAAGATCTTTTCAAAACACTAAGGAGACTGCCATTTTGGCCTGGAGTACAGAATGTTTCTTCGCTCAGCCTCTTTTAAACAACACACTAGTGGACATTATAGAGTTAAGCAGGGTTTTTGACCTTTCATATGAGCACACGTTTGGTCTCGTCTAAGAATGTGCTCACTACAGCAGAACTCAGAGTTTTGAACATGGCAAACTCCAGGGCCTTTCTATATATGGCTTCAAACGTATATCCACTATATTTAAAAGTGTATATTGTATTACATGTTGCTGTTGAGAGCAAATTGTAATTGTGGCACAGGTGTGTGTGTGTGTGTGTGTGTGTGTGTGTGACACTAGCGAGCACGTGATCTTCAGTGAATACTCTTGTGGAACTGACATTTACATGAACGGAATGTGCTAAAAATGAGCTTCAGAGCTCCAGTCTTACAAAACTGATTGTGATGTTTCTCACTTTGGTGGACTACATGATTATCTTCATTACATTCTTACTTTAATACAATAACCAATTTTACAAGAATATCACTTTCTGGTTAAAGTCCATATTCTGGTTATGGCTTTATTTTGGAAAACAAATGTTTACATACTCCACATCTATTGGAATATTCCTGTATACACTCTTAAAAATTAAGGTGCTTCACGATGCCATAGAAGAACCTTTTTGTCTAAATGGTTCCATAAAGAACCTTTAAAATCTGAAGAACATTTCTGTTTCACAAAAGGTTCTTTGTGGCGAAAGAAGGTTCTTCAGATTACAAAAAGGTAAGAAAGAGATGATTCTTTAAAGAACCTTTGACTGAATGCTTCTTTGTGGAACCAAAAATGGTTCTTCTATGGCATCGCTTGAAGAACCTTTTGAAGCACCTTTATTTTTAAGAGTGTACATGTAATAAAAATCCAATAATGTATTCCAGCTAGGGGCCAACCGATTATCAGCCTGACCGATTATCGGCACCGATATTAAGCTTTTTATGGTTATCGGTCATTTTCAAAACCGATTTGCAGATAAAACAATTTACAAACCTTTTAAATACAGTTTTTGTCAGAGCCCTTGTTATTCTTAATTTTGACATTAATTTTAATTTTTACACCAGACATATATATATCAGTTCAAAATATCGGTTATCGGTCTACTTGATCTGTAATAATCGGTATCGGCATCTATAATAATATTAATAATAATAATAATTCTATTTCTCAATTCTCTAGTCGTGATTTTTCAAACTCTGATAACATATTAATATAAAGTTAGGTTTTCATATGTAACCACACTGACAACATTGTGTATCCTTGCTTTTTTCTGAGCTTTATTCTCTTTGTTCAAAGAGGCAGAGGTAAAGGCTGAAGAGGAGATAGCTGTTGAGCTGAAAAAGGAAGAGCCTGCTGCAGTTGCGCCTGTAATTGAGGAAGTTGGTGTTGTAGAAGAACAGCCCGCAGTTGAACCTGAGGTCATCCCTGTGCAAGAAACACCTGTCCAGGTAAGATGTGTGATATGTACTTGTTCACAGCGTGTAGATGTGTACTACAGCTAGACGGAACAACTATCAGTTATTTTATAAATTTTTAGTTTATTGCATGATTTTAGTGTCATGATGGTGTTTTGTCTTTTCATTTTTGGGTGAACTATCCCTTTAATTACGTGATGGCACCAGTATGACACCTTTTGAATGTAATGTATGTACGTCAATTCATTTGTCTCAGTCTCTGTGTCCAGTTTGACACGGATTGCATTTTGTTCTGCTCAAGCTACTTGTTTTCTCTTTTTCATGATTGATTTCTCTTATTATTTGGAACTTTATGGATGCTAACTATAAGGTGAAATTCTTAACAAACTGCAACTCGGAGTCCTGCAGTGTGAAATGTGTTTTGACTGGAAATGACAATAATAGAGCAAGTTACGAGGCAAGGGACATTTTAGGGGGTGGAACCATCTCCCCAACCACGCTCTCATCCATATTCTTATGCCCCTTTAATTACGTGATGGCACCAGTATGACACCTTTTGAATGTAATGTATGTACGTCAATTCATTTGTCTCAGTCTCTGTGTCCAGTTTGACACGGATTGCATTTTGTTCTGCTCAAGCTACTTGTTTTCTCTTTTTCATGATTGATTTCTCTTATTATTTGGAACTTTATGGATGCTAACTATAAGGTGAAATTCTTAACAAACTGCAACTCGGAGTCCTGCAGTGTGAAACGTGTTTTGACTGGAAATGACAATAATAGAGCAAGTTACGAGGCAAGGGACATTTTAGGGGGTGGAACCATCTCCCCAACCACTCTCTCATCCATTTTTTTTTTTAATGTAATGTATGTACGTCAATTCATTTGTCTCAGTCTCTGTGTCCAGTTTGACACGGATTGCATTTTGTTCTGCTCAAGCTACTTGTTTTCTCTTTTTCATGATTGATTTCTCTTATTATTTGGAACTTTATGGATGCTAACTATAAGGTGAAATTCTTAACAAACTGCAACTCGGAGTCCTGCAGTGTGAAATGTGTTTTGACTGGAAATGACAATAATAGAGCAAGTTACGAGGCAAGGGACATTTTAGGGGGTGGAACCATCTCCCCAACCACGCTCTCATCCATATTCTTATGCTTTTTTTTTACTGCAAACCAGTGCACAGCCAACCTGGAATCCAAGCTTCTAGCGAATTCCTGTCTTGTGCCAGAATTGTAAATGAGATGGAGTCGTTGGGGATTCTTCCTAGTGAAATATTGTGTAATGTGTAACCCCCAATCGCCAATCCATTGTGTAATGTGCAAACCACAGCAACTTCACGATGCACTAAACGGTTATGTAGTGTGAAAGAAACCGCGATCGGATGACTTTGAAAACCATGTAGTGTAAATCTGGCATAAGACAGCACCAGCATGCCTGTAAAGGTTCTTTATTGACATCTGTGGTTCTATAAAGAACCTTGAACACCCTTAGAACTTTTCCATTCTACAAAAGATTCTTTACAGTGGAAAAGGGTTCTTTAGATTATTAAATGTTTCTTCACACTAAGAGAAAACATGTTTCTTTTGAGAATCGTTCACTGAAAGTTTTTTTTTGGGAACTCAAAATAGTTCTTCTGTGGCGTTGCTGCAAACACCTCCTTTTGGAAAACCTATTTTTAAGTGTATATTTCTTTTGATAGCTGTGAACATGAGAAACATTAGTCACACCTCCTGCTCCAATTCTGTCCATTTAGTACTGCAGGAGACCCTCTGCTATCCATTACATAGTGACTTTTTCTGCCTCGCCTACAGCCTGACTAAATAACCATGAGAGTGTCAAAATTACAGGGAGAGCAAGGCCAAATTTTGTCTAGTCTCCCATAGCCAGACTTCAGACTAACTGCATGAAATCTGGTCTGCATTGCAGCTCATTCTGGCTGAGAATCACCCACCAAAGATGACAAGGCACCATTTGTTTACAAGCGAACAATCACAGTTCTGTTTTTACATTTAGGGGTAGGGCTGTGCAATTAATCGCATGCAATTAATCGCATGCGATTGTCATGCGCATCTCGTCAGTAAAGCCGGTTCCGTGATTAGTAGTAAATCTTCATCACCTGCTTTCAGATGGAGCGGCATTTACTACTCAGAGCCGTAGTTCACTGACAAGCTAGGCAAGATCGCGTTCATAATCGAATGCGATTAATCTGCGATTATGAATGCAATATTGCCTAATACTACTAATCATGCAACCGGCTTTACTGACTAAGCGAACAATCACAGTTCTGTTTTTACATTTAGGGGTAGGGCTGTGCAATTAATCGCATGCGATTGTCATGCACATCTCGTCAGTAAAGCCGGTTCCGTGATTAGTAGTAAATCTTCATCACCTGCTTTCAGATGGAGCGGCATTTACTACTCAGAGCCGTAGTTCACTGACAATTAGGCAATATTGCATTCATAATCGCAGATTAATCGCATTCGATTATGAACGCGATCTTGCCTAGATTGTCAGTGAACTACGGCTCTGTGTATTAAATGCTGCTCCATCTGAAAGCAGGTGATGAAGATTTACTACTAATCATGCAACCGGCTTTACTGACTAGATGCGCATGACAATCGCATGCAATTAATTGCACAGCCCTAATTTAGGGGCAGAATAGTAGACCAACATGGGGAAAAAAATCAATTCAAATAATGGCAAGTCGGTCACAGTGAATAGTTACACTTCCTCTGCAGTTGGTATATTTATCAGTGAATGTCTAACATGCAGAAGCTTTGGATATATTTATGACATATTACTCATTTATTGAGGCTATAAAGAATATTTACATGATCTGGTTCCCAGTTCCTGCTGAGTTTTATTTTCTGCTCTAATCAAATACGCCGGGCCATAAATTTGGAATGAACCCAAGAGCTTGTCGGACACCCAATTTGCATACTTTTACTGCACATTAGAAGTACATACTTGATGTAAAATATGTACTTTGAAAGGGAGCACCTTTGACACTAATCTTTAAAGTACTATATATTATGCACATATAGGCACTGAGGCCTTGATTAGCTGGTTCAGGTGTGTTTGGTTAGAGGTGAAACTGAGCTCTGCAGAAAGGACGTACTCCAGAGACAAGTTTGAGACTTATGTGATTGCTTTCTAGGGAAGAAATAAACTGTGTTTGTTACCCATGGGGCAGTTGTCCAATAGATGTGTGACTTTGGAAGAGAGATGGAACATCTCCAGCAGAACTTGCCCTGCCTCTTGCCTAGATGTAGTAGTGTTTCAACATGAAATACAAATGGATTTCACTCAAAAATAAAAAGTGCTTCTAGTCATTTTCTGCTCAGAGAGACTGCTGTCGTTTGAGAAAAAGAAATGCACTTTAATTGTATTGAATGTGCACTTGTAGTATTGTAGACAATATTAATGAAATAAGATGTACTAAATGTACCTAAATTAACATAAAGAGAGATAATTGGATGACTGTTTCGTAACACACTTAAGTACCATTTTAAAAAGTGTCATCACTTGTCATGCTTTGAAGAAGTGTGTTGACTAACATACTAAAGCACTTGATTAAAAAAGTAAATATATCATTACAAATGGGTAATTACAAATATAATTTAAATACATGGCATGCACGTTTTAATAGAAATGACATTAAAGTGTATTTTAGTTTATCATAAATGCACATTCAGCAGTAACTTTAACCATATTTCAAAGACAGTATAAGTTTTAAATGACATGTTTAAATTTAATTAAATGCAATTTAATGTACAATGCATTTTCATTTCATTCCCATAATAAGTACTATTTTAAAAGTACGCTAAAGTGTACATCTTTGCACGAAGGGCACCATATTTCATATACCATATATATAATATATACAGTATATAATCAATTTCAGATAAGCTCGCCATAAAACAACATGTAGAAGCACATCAAACTGTGTTTGGTCACTTTTATTGTAGGCCAGACAGTGTCTCCCTGTCTAAATTAGTCAATAACCTGGAAATTGTACCTGGACTTTGTTGATAGTCAAACATCTGTTTCTCATTTAAATTAAATTAAATTAAATGTATGCATTTAGCTAGGGATGCACGATATATCGGCCACCATATCGGTATCGGCCGATAAATGCTCATTTTTTCTGTTATCGGTATCGGCCTGATAAGAAAATTTGGCCGATATCTTAAAGCCGATAAATAATGCATTATTTCCTTCAGAGACACTTCAGATGCGCGCTGTTTTTTATGTGCTTTTAGACATTTTTTTTATGTGCTAATTAGGCACGTCTATTAAAATTCATTCAAACTGAACTGACCATATATTAGACTCTGGTTCATGAGTTCACCATATCAATACACTCTAGCAGCGAACCATCAGAATTAAAACAGTTCAAAACGATATGTGACGAAGCTTTGTTTACTGAAATCATGAGACTTGGACATGCTCCAAACCACTGATTCAAAACAAAAGATTCACAATGGTTTCGCCAATTACTAATCGATAAAGTATAATACTTAATTTACTAATTTACCAACTTTTTTGTGTGCTGTATACTTTTGTGCTGAGAGCATCACAGTTTTAGCTTAGCAACATGCTATCAAGTGCGTCACATGGAAAATGCTGTTTGTGTGGCGTGTCGAGTTGGTGCCTATGAAGAGCATGGTGCCTAAAAGTGGCATATTGGTTAGAATGACACATCAAGGCGATGTGTCGTCAGCTGTCGATCAATGTTGGGCCACCGTTGAGCATTTGTTAGCATTAGACGGCCCTCGTCGACAGCTTTTTGGCTGATTAAGCCATGTTGAATCGGCAAAGGAAGCCCATCGGTGAGAGAACACTCAGATTGACTGTTCAGCTTAGCAAACCAAAGAAAAATGAAAGTGACAAAAGCAAGCAAACAACAAAGTCAAGAGGGCAAATACAGCAGACTGTTGAATTTTACAGTTTTACATCTCACACAGACACAGAATGTATATGTTTGTTGGCTGTAGACTTTGCGGTGTGTTCAAGTGCAACTTTTTGGCCCAGATGCAGGCAATGTGAGGCAACAACACAGTCGGCTTTCGTAGCCGCTCTGGTTTCGTGTCACAGCCTTTCGAAGGCCCAAGTATACTTTGGTTCTTATACATACACAAATGTCCATGTACATTTGTGTTTAAAAAGAGAACAAAGACATTTTGATTGGTCATAACTTCTGGAGAAAAATAGAGCAGGCTCAAAGATGAAGCTCACTATAGCGCGTATGTCGACCACTTATGTTCACGTACACCTCAAATGGACTTTACTTTGAAAGGCTAATCGTACAACTGTGCACATACGCTAGCGCACGCATAAAAAAAACAAAGTATACTTGGGCCTTAAAGGGGTCATCGGATGCCCATTTTCCACAAGTTGATATGATTCTTTAAGTTCTTAATGAAAAGTCTGTAACATAGTTTGGTTAAAATTTCTCAATGGTAGTGTAAAAACATATTTTTTTACCCTGCCAAGCCGTTTTGTAGCGTTTTCCTTTAAATGTTAATGAGCTCTGCTGACCCCGCCCCTCTCTTCCGCGCTGCTCTCTGAGGGACTGTTTACTTTAGCCGCATTCATCGTGAAGCTTGCTAATTATCACATTATTAGGAAAGGCAATTTGCAAAGACTCATTAAAAAAACCTTATACTCACTTGCTGGATCACGAATGATTCGCGTGAACATAGACGCATTTAGGTAGATTGGGGGCACATTCCCTTCAGAAACAATGTAATCCTCTGCGTCTTCAGCGGCTCAGATGTCGGGAGTAAATGACGACTGCTGTGTTCATCATTACATCCAACAACAGAACACCTCAATCACTTAGGAGTCAATATTGTCTACATCTACTCCAGCGGTGAAACAATGGCGGACTGATGATAGTCACTCAGGGCGGAGCTAAGGTAAGACGCCAGTCCAGTCTGTGCTGAAACGCTACTGTCAATCAAACTATCGTGGGAGGGGCCTGTCTGTGTGACGTCACCTGAGATCGGCTCGATTTGAGAAAGGGGAAAATAAATTATATAGGAGTAAATGACGACTGCTGTGTTCATCATTACATCCAACAACAGAACACCTCAATCACTTAGGAGTCAATATTGTCTACATCTACTCCAGCGGTGAAACAATGGCGGACTGATGATAGTCACTCAGGGCGGAGCTAAGGTAAGACGCCAGTCCAGTCTGTGCTGAAACGCTACTGTCAATCAAACTATCGTGGGAGGGGCCTGTCTGTGTGACGTCACCTGAGATCGGCTCGATTTGAGAAAGGGGAAAAGAAATTATATATTTATCATTATAGGGTGGTTGTGTACACACACTGCCAACACACATTTCAGTTCAAACAACTTGTAAAAGTCCATGTAGCATCGGATGACCCCTTTAAGGAAGCTCACTAGGTTTTGGAACACATCCACAATCCCTGTCTTGCCCTTTCAGTAACAAGTGGTGATGTCTCTTAACTAAACAATGACGCAGTATAGTATGCTAGTTATGTTAGTAGGCAGACACTGACTATACATGATGACTATGGCCTTATGATACAATGGCCTTTTTGTGCGAATTCAAAGCAGAGCTAAGGGGTTTGTGGAGATTTCATTCAGTGCAAATGCTTTCCATGAATGAATGAAACAATGAGAGCTTATTCTAAGATGCTTTCGCCCACTGCGTCAAATAAGATGTTAAACCATTCAAAATGATTAAAGTAAATCTTTATTATTTTCTTGCTGGAAATTAGGAAGTGAAGAACATGTAAATGAGGTCTTTACATAATTGACATTTGAAGGGGAAAAGATGATTTCTTTTTGAAGAATATCCTCGGAATCTTGCGCATCAAATCAAATAAGGTTCCGTTTATGTTGCTGTGTCAGTCAGGACTATTCGTTTTAATATGTTTTTGACCGTTTATTATATATAAGTGACTCCAGGGACAAGTAAAAGCAAAAAGCCTCTGTAAATCCTCCCAGGATCTGTTTGTCTTAGGTGATCTGTCAGACGTGGCATCACATGTTCTCACGCTGACCTCCGTATGTGGTGACATCAAATATAGATTTGCCATCTTCCACTGAGAGAGGATCTGAGATGACAGTTAAGCCTGAGATGGCATCGTATGCCATCTGACATCCTCGCAGGTTGTTCACGCTTTCTAAGAGCATCAGGGGCTAATGAACTGTTGGCATCACCGCGAGGAGGAATCCGTCTCAAGCTGCCCTAATTCCCTCAGTGCCTTTGAGTTTGTCTCTGGACAGAGTGCTGCTGGACATTAGGTGACTTTTTTTGGAATAAAAAACACTGAGATGTTGATACCATATTGTAAAATGAATACTTTTAGCTCTAAATGTGTTGTAAAACGGCACACTTGTGACCTCACATCAATTAGAATTCTGTGCTATCTCATCTAAAGCAGCGCAGCATGGCCTCGCCCCCTTTGCTGCCTTTTCCCGAGGGCGGGGTTTATCTGGGTTTGTGATGTCACAGACCCGGGAAGTAACTCGTTGTAGTCCCTTACCAGCTGTTTTTGTAGGCATTAAACCGCCAGAATTTTAAAAGACGATATTTCCGTTTGCATTGAACTTTCAGCTTCGTAACTTTGCAGATGTTGTTTATGCTCAAACAGCAACGTTACACACTAACTAACGTTAAAAAAGTGAAATCGCAATCAACCCCTTTAATATTATTAAGTGTCTTGCCATGGTGCCTAACAACCGTTAGCTTTTGGGGAAAAAATAATAATTTTAATGGTTTATTATTTTAGTGTCTCACCATGTGAAAGCAACTAAAAATGTGAGTATATAAGTTTCATTGATGAAGTTTAATTAATGGCCTTTTTGCATTTGATTCTGCTGTACTTGGTGCATTTGACTCATTTCTCATCTCAAATCCAGTAGCAGATTATTTCAGCAGTTTGTCAGTGGGATTTGAGGGTTACTTCACACTCATCAGAAATAAATTTGTGCAGTTGTGTGAGATGGAATGCACCATCTGCTGGTGGTCAGCGGACGCCAACATTCTTGAAGCGATAAAGTTTGGTTTCAGAGGTTTGCTATTCTGGTAGCAGCTGTCTTGTCGTGTTTAGCCATGCATTGTTTTCATCCAGTGGATAATAAAATGCATGATCTCTGGAAGAACCCGGGCCATATCTACAGACATACGGACCCGAGCCATATCTATCAGAGTCTTAGAAACTGCATAGCAATGATCTTATAACCACTCAGAGAAATTGTGGTTTTCTGTTAGTATTGCTGTCATTCTAATTGTCATTCTCTTTCACCCGCTTGTTGTTGACATTCTGTGTCACCTAATCTAATAATGGCACAAATCTACAGTTAATCCTAAATTTAACCTCTCTGGATAACCTTAATCCCTGCAGACTCCAATTCAATCCAGTCTCCACTTTGCTGTTGTATGATGTAAGGTGGAGCTGCAGTCATGTCACAGAGTATGATAGTATTAGCTGCAAATTCAAATCTATTCTGCTGATTTTTTTTTTATCCCCTAAAAAGTGCTGAGGCTGCAGTCACTTGGTGGTTGGAAGACTTGCACACCTGTTTCTCACAGGCTTCTGGGAGTGTATGTAAGCGATTGAGTTAAGCGCTTTCATGGCCAGTAGAAGCAGTGAAGTGGGTTTGGACGAGGGTTAGTCAGAAGTAGGAGCTTTGTCCCCTTGTCATGGACAAGTGTGTGTGTGTGTGTGTGTTAAGGCAGGAGAGGAAGGACGACAGACTGCAGATGACAGCTGTCATGCAGGCACTCTACACCAGCCACATGTGGAATTAAGCTCTGCAGAATGTGCTGTTAACTACTGAGATGAATGTTTAAATTTAGTAGCTCCCAAGTTATAAAGTGTTCTGTATACAATCTATTGGCGCTTTTCCACTGCGTGGTATGACTCGGCTTGGCACGGCTCAGTACGGCATGGCACGGTTCGACTCGGCACAGTTTGCGTTTCCACTGCAGTTCAGTACCGCTTTAGAGTGGACGGGATTATTCACATGTTGCGCATGTTGTTATAGTTGCGCTGCCTCTACTACCACGACTCCTAAAAAAACTTTTTCATTCCACATTGCCCCATCAAGCTCTCGCTGGATCCGCTCCTCTGCTATCAACGAGAGGAACGTCTGTACTTCCGTAACAGACAACAAAACTTTTTGGTTGTTAAAAAAAAGGTGCGCTCGTTCAAAACAGTTGCGTTCGATCCTTCGCTGGCTGTGCTGATTTAAATCTAGCGGTTCTGTTTTTAGTTTGGCTTCTTTTGCTTTTGGTGCATTTGTGGGGGGTGGTTCTTTTGAGTTTTGTTTTGTGTGGTTGTTTTGGGGGCTTGGTTGGTTTTGTTCTTTTGTTTTGTTTTAGGTTTTGTTCTGGGCCTTGGTTTGTTTTGTGTTTTGTTTTGTTTCGTTTTGTTTTGTTCTGTGTTGTGTCCTGGGTTTTGTTTTGGGTTGTTGGTTTTGTTCTGGGTTTGAGTTTTTTGTTCTGTGTTTTGTTCTAAGTTTTGTTTTGTTTGTTGTCATATATATTTTTTTAAATATTACTTTTAATGTCCCACGTGATAAACATACGTTTTTGTACATAAATCTAAGCATTATCTTGTCAGAAAAAATAACTTAATTTGACTGCAATAAAGTAATAAACATTGGATTAATTCAATAATTTTTTCCCCCAAGCCAACTCAAATGTCCCTATTAACCTGAATTCATCACACCTTATTTACAGTATTATCAGCTGCATCTGAATGAGCTAAAATTACTGTTATTCTTTCTCTCTACCTCTGATCTCTGCAGGTAGCTCCAGAGCCTGAGCCCAAACCCTTTTTTTTTTACATTTCCTCCAGCTCACTTGGTTCCAGGGTTAATATAGTTAATTAAAACCAAATATATATATGAGCAATATCTCTCGAGTACGAGGGCAATACCAGCTCTATATCAGCATTGCTGTGATTAGTCCAGAGGCACGAGGCCGCAGGCAATCACAGCCGCTGATTTAGAGCCGGTATCACTCGATGACAGTTTGACGGCACGAGTGTAAATATATAAGAAAAACAACAACGGAGTGTCTTTAAAAACCCAAGCCAACTCAAATGTCCCTATTAACCTGAATTCATCACACCTTATTTACAGTATTATCAGCTGCATCTGAATGAGCTAAAATTACTGTTATTCTTTCTCTCTACCTCTGATCTCTGCAGGTAGCTCCAGAGCCTGAGCCCAAACCCGTACCTGAAGAAGTCGTACCATCTGCACCTGTGGAAGAGGCCGTTCCTGTGCCAGAGCCAGTGCCTGAGCAAGTACCCAACTCGTCACCAGAACCAGTGGCTACACCAGTAGAAGAGCCAGTGCCTGAACCAGTGAATAAGCCTGTCCCAGAACCAGTGCCTGAACTAGTCCCAGAGGTGCCTATCCATGAAACAACATCTGAACCCACCCCAGAACCAGTTTCTGTACCAAGCCCCGAAGCAGCGCCTGTGCCCGTCCCTGAGACCTCACCAGCAGCTGAATCCCTTCCAGAAGTCCTAGAGAATACTGGTATGGATGCATCAGTGCTACACAATGTGTAGTTTTTGTACTCTTTTTGGGTACAATCCTGCCATTGTAGGTACAAGTGAACCTGTGAAGAATGCTTACACTTTGATTTACAGTGTCCTTGTTACACATGTTAAATGTACTTGCTATAGTAGCAATAGTAAATTACTAAACCAGTAATTAGTAATAGTAAGCCAAGCTCTAATCCTAAACCTACTGTACAGTAAGTATGTGCTGTTCATTTATATTGCTTAGCACATAAATGTGTAATTACAACAAGGACACTTTAGAAATGAAGTATTATCGAATGTTGCTGACACTTCATTTATTTGATGATTTTTTTTTTTACATTTCCTCCAGCTCACTTGGTTCCAGGGTTAATATAGTTAATTAAAACCAAATATATATATGAGCAATATCTCTCGAGTACGAGGGCAATACCAGCTCTATATCAGCATTGCTGTGATTAGTCCAGAGGCACGAGGCCGCAGGCAATCACAGCCGCTGATTTAGAGCCGGTATCACTCGATGACAGTTTGACGGCACGAGTGTAAATATATAAGAAAAACAACAACGGAGTGTCTTTAAAAACCCTTTTGTGTGGAACTACTTCCTTCCGCCACATATTTAAATCTCAGTTTGACAGTTTAACAGCTGAGCTGAAGCCTCCACTACTAATTCGAAAACGTCACTTTAGAACTAGTAACGAAGGAACGTTGAGTTACTACATTAAAAACTTATTGTATTACTTAATTAAAAGCTCACTGTATTATGTAGAGTATTGTGAGAAAGAGATGGACTGAGCGAGTGTGATTACCTGCATCTGATACAGCATTCATTCTTCAACTCAATCTCATATTCACAATAAAACATTAGTTTGAATGTCCGCTGAGGAAAGTGACATCTTTGTCGTACTATCTTTCAGCTGTTAAGGGTGATTTCCGATGACAGCGCTGCTCACTGCATTTCTTAACTGCGTCTTACAAGCCGTTATTAAAAGTAAAAATGACTTCCGTTTCAGTCTCTTTCAATATAAAAGTCTTAAATGCTGACTCGTAAAACAGTCTCGTCGCCATCTAATGGCAGAACAATGTCACAAAAATCACCATCACGAACACACACACTGTTTCCCAATACTAAACACTACTATGTATATAAAATGTTATTTATTGAATAATAAACAACATCAACAGCCATCATAAAAGCCATGCTCTAATATACAGCATTAAAGTTACATAAAATATAACGTGGTGAGATTTTGCCTTCAGCCGAAACTGGAACAAATGATCGATTAATGAAACCAAAGACTACCTGTCAGATTTACCCAAAACTAATTATATCTCATGTTTAACCACTATAGAGACATCAGAGCCAGCGGCAAATTCCAGAAGATCTGGCCGAGGTGAGGGTGCTCTCGTTGGGTTCATGAGCGCTGAACGGCGCTGACGCCCTGGAGCTCACATCTCTGAAAACGTGAAGCAAATTTTCAAATAGACGTTATCTTTATTAACAAACCGTATATTTGAAGTCTAAACAAGTACATTCTCGCCTAAAAAAAACTCTTAAAACTACATTCCGTGACACAAAAACATTTTTTAATTTTAGTGGATTTGGGCGTCCACCATGACACTCGCTGTGAGAAATACTGGAAGCGGAGTGATGCAAACGGTGAAAGGGCATTCCTGTGTCGATACAAGTACAATATCTCTCGGTTCTCAACCAATCAGATTTGAGAACCAGAATGAGCTGTTGTATGTATACAGATCATTAATATTAATAGACATTTGATTATGTTGTTACGTTTGTTATGTTATTGCTGGGTTTCAGAGATAAATAAAAAAGAGAAAAAAATAAAAACGTAATACAATAAAAAAATATATAAAATAAACTAAAATACATGGTAATTTGACACTCTGGAGAGTAAATCATTTATATTTCCACTTTTCTCTCATGCATTGAGGTAGTTTGTTCAGATCTCCAGTCTTTCATTTGTCTTGTCGTATCTGCCTGTGGCTTTCTGAGCGAGTGTATTGAGATCAGGGCTGTGAGTGCTCACGGAGATAAACACTCATAGGTCAACACACTGGAGCTTTGTGCTCTGCGGTTGTAAACTGATGCCAGTGTGTAACTGGGTCCCGGTCACACACTCCTTTGTTCTCCCAGCAGTACATTGGCCTCTAGCTTACAGCTTTTTCTGCGTTTACATCCAGACATCAGTCGTTGTGCTCCGATATAACCCTTGTTTGCAAAAGACCAGTGTTTCTTGGGCAAAAACATGTCAGTTAATGAATTACAACATCAACGGAGCGAGTTTCAGCAGCACATACCACAGATGTGAGGTGTGTGAAACGGGCTTCAGCCGCCAACCGCATGTGCAGAACAGCTTTTATCCTCCAATTACTATAAAGACTTCCTAGCTGCCTGTGCCAATGACTTGACAGGCCTGTAAGTGGATTAGACCTGGTAGGATGATCATCTGGGTTAGGAACAGGGTGAGCTCCAGTGTCACAGAAGATTTTCTGCCCTTCCGGTCTTGTTGTCTGATCCGTCTCGACAATACAGACACTTTCATACTGATCGAACACCTGCTCTTTGTATCCAGATCAAGTGTGGTCCGCTTTGTAGCTCACTTAGACAGGACACAGAGGTATTTGGCTGACATTTAAAGCCGTGAAGAAGCGAGTTCTGTGATCCTGCGAACTCGGGAAAGCACTGCTCACGTGATTGTCTGCTCTAAATAAAATGCCATATGCTTGGAATAATAGGAATAAATCCATATTTAATAATATCCTATTTCTTATTTCATTATTTAATTCTCCGAAAACAGACGCGCTATAGTTGAAATGGTTTCCTCCTCGCATTTTGTCTCTCAAAATGATGGATGTCATTAAAAATGTGGAGATTAGCAGAAATAAGTTAATGCAACCTCTTATTTATATAAGGTAAATACAAATCTGCTTAGTTTATATACAGTATCAAATTCTTGACACGTTTGAAGTTGTCCTAAAACCAAAACAGTACACGTTCTTGTCTTAGGACAACTTTGATGAACTTTTTTGATCCACTTCAAATGTTGACTATTGTGTGTACGTACATACATGTATATATGTGAATATGTGTTAAAATGTAATTTATTGCTGTGATGCAAAGCTGTATTTTCAGCATCATTACTCCAGTCTTCAGTGTCACATGATCCTTGATGCTCAAGAAAATTTTGTTGAAAACAGTTATGCTGCTATTTTTGTGTAAAATGTGATGCATTTTTTCCCAGGATTCTTTGAACAAGAAACGTAAAAAAAAAAAAAAAAAATACTGAAACTGAAATATTTTTCTATCAATGTAAAAGTCCTCTTAATCATCTATCGTCAGGTAAATGTTAAATCTGATATCGTCTCTTTCAGATGTTGCGGCTGCTTTAGTGACGGATGAGGTCGAGACCTCTGCAGTCCTGCCCGGTAATAAGAGGACCACCAAGTTTGAGAAGAGAATGACCACGGAGGAGATGGAAGAGGAGCAGAGGTCAGTATTTTGCTTCTCCCTCAGTCCATCCACTGAAGCAACAGCTTCTCCTAATAACATAATCAACATTTCACTGTTTTGCATTTCATATATATCTAGAAATGCTTGAATCGAACACCATTTCAAGCATGTGAAGTGTGTATGTGCAGTATGTGAAGCCTCCCCTCTGAAGTATGCAGAATGATGCTTTTTAGTGACTATTTTATCTATCTAACTATCTATAGTGACCCTTGGAGCACAAAACCAGTCATAAGTGTCATTTTGTTTTTAATTGAGATCTATACATCCTCTGAAATCTGAATAAATAAGCTTTCCATTGATGTATGGTTTGTTAGGATCGGACAATATTTGAAAATCTGGAATCTGAGGGTGCAAAAAATCAAAATATTGAGAAAATCATCTTTAAAGTTGTCCAAATGAAGTTCTTAGCAATGCATATTACTAATCAAACATTAAGTTTTGATATATGTACAGTAGGACATTTACAAAATATCTTCAAGGATCATGATCTTTACTTAATATCCTAATTATTTTTAGCATAAAAGAAAAATGGATCATTTTGACCCATACAATGTTTTTTTTGGCTATTGCTACAAATATTCCCCAGCGACTTAACACTGCTTTTGTGCTCCAGGCTCACATATATATATGTATATATATATATATAATAGGACATGTTTAAGATTTCATCAGCTGAGTTTCAGATACAATGAATAAAGTTGAAAATGTATATTTACAGAGAACAGAAAATTATTATTATTATTACTTGCGTGTTCTATTTAATTTTTTGAACTTAAAGTAACAATCCAGACCTGACTTTTTGGGTCAATTAAATAACCAATCAAATGAAATATGCATATATTAAGCAGCAAAAACTGTTTCCAACATTAATAATAATTCAAGCATATTATACTGATTTCTGAAGGATCATGTGACACTGAAGACTGGAGTAATGATGCTGAAAATTCAGCTGCGCATCACAGGAATAAATTGCATTGCAAAATATATTACAATAAAAAAAAGCTATTTTAAATTGTAGTAGTATTTCACAGCATTCCTGTTTTTACTGTATTTTTGATTAAATTAATGCAACCTTGGTAAACACATGAGACTTCTGAACAACTTCATTTATACATACCTGACAGCAAATTTCATTTTGAAGCAGGTTTTGTTCCATTCTTGATGTTAAAAATGGCATTTACATGAAAAACGAAATAATGCTCAGATACGTAACTACTGCTGCTTATGTAAGTAGAATTTAAGGGCAGGTGGATTCTCAACCAGAACCAAACCACTGTCTGCTTTATCACAATTGTGCATGTAAATTCAGTCAGTGATTTGAGATTGTCTACAGTCCACATTCGCAGAAGTCACTGTGTGTGTGTATGTGTGTGTGTGTGTGTGTGTGTGTGTGTGTGTGTGTAGCTGTAGATTAGCAGGCTGGCTCAGAGTCAGAACCCTACAGTAATGGTCTGTACATAATGTCCTCTGCTCCTGCCCTTTATCTTTGCAGGATAGAGTTCACAAATGACTTTACAGCTCTTTAAACAACACCAGGCAGTATGCCTGTGTCAGGCCACTGGTAAGGTATCATTTACTTCAGTTTGACCCCTGACACCCCCCACAGTCTCACCCTTCAGCCTCCCCCATCACCATGTGCTGACACACGGTGTGTAACATGAATATCTTCCCTTCCACTCACTTTCCTTATTCAGTGACCGTTCATGCCCTCACGTGTTCAGTTACAGTAACAATTCACCCAGAAATAAATTGTCATGTGCTAGCCATGTTGTTTCAAAACCTGTTTGAATTCATTTTTGTTTGTTTGTAGATTCACTGTTTATTTTTATAGTCTTAATTTGTTTGTTTGCTTGCTTGTTTGTAAAAATCAATATTTATCTACTTGTAAAGCCACAATTTAGCAATGTTTTCATTCATTCATTCCTTTCTTTCATTCATTCATTATTTATGTAAAGTCACTATGTATTTTATTTATAACGTGTTTATTTAGTTGTAAAGTCTTTATTTATTTATTTATTTATAAAGTCACAATTTATTTATTTGAAAAGTCACAATTGTATTTATTTATTTGTAAAGTCACAATTGTATTTATTTATTTGTAAAGTCACAATTGTATTTATTTATTTACTTGTAAAGCCACAATTTATTTATGTACTTCATATATTTATTTGTAAAGTCACAATTTATTTGTTTGAAAAGTCACAATTTTATATTTATTTATTTACTTGTAAAGTCACAATTTATTTATATACTTCATTTGTTTATTTGTAAAGCCACAATTTATTTATATACTTAATTTGTTTATTTGTAAAGCCACAATTTATTTATATACTTCATTTGTTTATTTGTAACGCCACAATTTATTTATATACTTCATTTATTTATTTGTAAAGCCACCATTTATTTATATACTTCATTTGTTTATTTGTAAAGTCACCAATTTATTTATATACTTCATTTATTTATTTGTAAAGCCACAAATTATTTGTTTGAAAAGTCACAATTGTATTTATTTATTTACTTGTAAAGCCACAATTTATTTATATATTATATTTATTTGTAAACATAATTTTGTTTGTTTGTTTATTTGTAAAGTCACTTTTTATATATTTTATTTATTTGTAAAGTCACAACTAATTAATTAATTGTCCTTTTGGTGCTTGGAGCTGTATAAATGACTATCCACATGTCTTATGCGGAAAAGAGACGTTCAGACATTCTACCAAACATCGATTTTTGTGTTCCACGAATGAAAGAAAGTAATATGTGACATGAGAGTGAGCAAATAATGACAGAATGATCATTTTTGGGTGAACTACCCCGTTAACACTGTGATCCAGCTGTTTCATTAGTGGACCATGTTGAGAAAAGTGAAGTTAGTGAAAAGGAAAGCTCCTGTGGCATTTGAGTGAATGTTTTGGTATTTTATCAAGATGATGCAAGACGCAATGGCTTTCAGACACTTGTAGATGTGGCTCAGGTGTACAAATTTTTTTTTTTGCACTACGTAGCATTTACTTCCATATAATATGAAACATTTGTACAATGATGCTGTGCATGAATGCAGCGACTCGTACATATCAGGGTGAATTTTCATATTTAAAGAATCAATCCCCTTTCAGATAATGAGAGTGAATCTGAGTTGAATTGGACTCACACCACACAGAAGGCTGAACTGGAATTTGAATAGAAATGTCAACAGAGGAATTGCAGCAGTTTTGCAGAAATCACAATTAGAGCCTGACCGATATATCGTTTTGCCGATATTATCGGCCGATATGAGCCTGTATATATCGTATCGGTGAATATGCCGCCCATATGAATTTTTTTTTTTACAGAACATATAACGCAGATAAAATGCTTGAAATTACTTAGTTTGTCCAGTAAATTTCTAATAATCGTGTATTCGATAAGACATGTGCATTTCAATTCCGCTTAATGATTCCCGCGTTCGCATTTTAATGTGATTTTAAACTATTTAAGTGCAGGAAGGGAAAGAACTTGCACACTGTTTGCGTGCAGCGCACACATCTGAAGCGCGAGCACAGAGAACAGTGGTCCTGATGCAGGTTCCCAACCAGTGTTGGTTCTCGAACTGTTCCGTGCATTTCCACAAAAATTGTTCCGGGCCAGAACTGACTTCTCTTTCACATTTATCGACCAGTATGCACGAAATACGTCAGTATATCATCATAAACACAGCCGTTTTTTTGTCTTAAGTGAATGCACTGTGTAACAGTATTTTTAGATCTGTGTGTTCGGTGTTAAAGAGACAGCCGTCTAATAAACGTGCTGCCTGTCATTAATGTTAATCAAAGAGCAAAAGAAAATCATTAACTGACTGAATATCTTTCGTAATGAGGATTAATCAGTATTTTATTTATGAAAAGAAAACTATACAGTGTTTTTAAACTTTTGATTTCAATTTCTGTACCTGACATTTGTTCAGTTTTATTTATTTATGCTATTGCTAATTCATTTGTTTACTTGTCTTTAACAATTTAATGTTTGAAATTTATATTAGCCTAGTTTTTTTCTGTGGTATTTTTTTGATAAAACCATAGACATAAAACAGAATAAATATGTTTGACATCTAAATATTTGACTTAAAATTTGTTTAATGGATTTCTTTTATCTTATTGGAATTGGAATTAGGAATCGATAAGCAGACCCAACCCTAGTTAGGACATATTTTAGTTTTTCATGACTATTTTTCCACCCTCTCGCTAATCCTTTGAAATAAACGGTCCGTTTCTGAACACCCAGTAGGCATCATTGCTGTGTATATGTGACCCTGGAGCACAAAACCAGTCTAAATTTTCCACAGCTTTCCATTGATGCATGGTTTGTTAGGATCGGACAATATTTGGCTGAGATACAACTATCTGGAATCAAACAACTATTTGAAAATCTGGAATCTGAGGGTGCAAAAAAATCTAAATATTGAGAAAATCATCTTTAAAGTTGTTCAAATTAAGTTCTTAGCAATGCATATTACTAATCACAAATTAAGTTTTGATATATTTACGGTAGGACATTTACAAAATATCTTCATGGAACATGATCTTTACTTAATATCCTAATGATTTTTGGCATAAAAGAAAAATCTATAATTTTGACCCATACAATGTATTGTTGGCTATTGCTACAAATATCCCCCAGCGACTTAACACTTTTGTGTTTTGTGCTCCAGGGTCACATATGTGGGCAGTCATGTGCTGATACACATGCAAGTCCATACAGCCTAGCTCCTTTATCTTAATAGATCAAGGAAAATGAAATCCTCATGATGTCACCATGAACATTTGTGTAAGTCACAGTAGCACATGCTTCAAATCATTTGAAATTGCCGTAGAATTGAGCCACGGTACTGACTAAATATGATTGCATAAAAACAAATGTGTTTGGTAGGGCACTTTACTAACATGACTACAAGCATCTCTCCTGAATGTTTCCACGGCTCTGATGGGCTTTAGTTCAACCGCTGCATGACTAACATGCTCTGCCAAGCCTTAATCACTGTAAAAAAAATTCCGTAAAAAAACGGCAGCTGTGGTTGCCGGAATTTTACCGTAAAAAATACGGTAGCAACGTTTTAGGTTTTATGGTTTTAACTTAAATGTACAGTTAAATACCGTAATTTCATTAACTGATATAATGTTAATATACCAACCTGTTGAAGTACTGAAATCTGTTTTGTAGCTTTGTAATACGCTGATAACCACCAAATGCAGGAGGTGATGAGAAAGTCACATGATGAACCAAAGCCCATCACAAGCAGCTTTTAAATAATAACATATATAGAAGGTGCACAGTGTCATTCACACAAACACTAAACACCATCATGGTGACACACATGAAACTGAAATAATGCAATAAACATTCATTTAACAACATTAGGTGTAACACACAACCCTAATGTACAAAACTGATAAGAAAAAACTAAGAAGAAACATCGTTATTTCAACAAAATAACATCAAACTTGAAATGTAACACAGGGAATTCTGGGAATGTTATTCACTGTAAATTATACGGTCTTTTTCACTTCCAAAAACGGTATACTACCGTAAAATTAATGTCCAATACATGTAATGTCCAATACAGTTTTTAACCGTATACAGTAGGGGAATTTACCGTTAACCATTTAACAGGTTTTTACTGAAGCATTTTTACAATCTTTTACCGTTAAATTCACAGTCATTTTTTACAGTAACATCACAACACCAGTGCTGCTAACGGTGAGTGACATCTGTTGCACTAATATCTTGCATTAAACAAATAGTTCACCCAAAAAGAAAGCTTTGCTTAAAACTTACTCACCCCCAGGATGTCTAAGATGTAGATGAGTTTGTTTCTTCATGTGGAACAGATTTGGAGAAATGTAGCATTGCATCACTTGCTCATCAATGGATCTTCTGCAGTGAATGGGTGCCGTCAGAATGAG
The DNA here is from genome assembly GCF_001515645.1 of Sinocyclocheilus grahami. Classification (NCBI taxonomy): domain Eukaryota; kingdom Metazoa; phylum Chordata; class Actinopteri; order Cypriniformes; family Cyprinidae; genus Sinocyclocheilus; species Sinocyclocheilus grahami. The sequence continues at coordinate 199,206 of NW_015506211.1, read as the reverse complement.
AGTCCAAACAGCTGATAAAATCATCACAATAATCCACAAGTAATCCTCCAGTGAACAAGTCGGCTCGTCTGAATGAGGAGAGAAATATGCACAAATCAAGCAACATTCACAAGCAAAAACGTGGACTCATATTTTGGCCAGAAGTGATGGTTTAAAGGTCAAAACATCTTAATAATGTATTTGTTTCGTACAAACATGCCGCTTTTCGCTTCATACCACATTAAATGTTGGACTGGAGTGGTGTGGATTATTGTGATGTTTTTATCAGCTGTTTGGACTCTCATTCTGACGGCACCCATTCACTGCAGAACATCCATTGGTGAACAAGTGATGTAATGCTAAATTACTCCAAATCCCTTGTTTTTTGTTTTTTTACTTGATTTATTTGTGTCTGTAGATTTAAATTGATGCATATCTTTAAAGGCTGTTTTCTTAGTCCACTTAAGCAGCACTTAAGCAGCACTATGTAACTTTTGGCGCTCTAGCGGTTAATAAACAGAACTGCACTCATCCCGCGGAAGAACTTTCCAGCCGGAGCTACTTCTCTAAATTTATGTCTCTGGCGATTCACGCAGGTATGTGTTCCTCCGCAGCAGTGACGACCCGACCAGCCTACAATAGTCCAAATACAAGTACTTCTTATAAGCAGTGGTGAGAGTAACTCATTACAAGTAACGCGAGTTACGTAATCAGATTACTTTTTTCAAGTAACTAGTAAAGTAACGCATTACTTTTTAATTTACAAGAGAATATCTGAGTTACTTTTTCAAATAAGTAATGCAAGTTGCTTTTTTTCCTCCAATTTATTGACTGACAGCTCTGCTGTCCCCATGCTGAGAGAAATCAGATGTTACTGTAGTTCTAAAATAAATATGAATATGCATTAATTCATCTCACTCACAAAAAAAAACACGGATTCAGTATTCCTCAAAATTAATAAAAATAATGCAATTCCAAATATGACGCAAACCTGCAATAATTAAATTAAACAAGCAAGCAAGCCCTGTCCAGATTTAAAAAGTAACGCAAAAGTAACGTAACGCATTACTTTCCTCAAAAACTAACTAAGTACCGTAATTCGTTACTTTTTTATGGAGTAACGCAATATTGTAATGCATTACTTTTAAAGTAACTTTCCCCAACACTGATTATAAGTGTACCGGAGTGATTCGGAAAAAGACAAAAAATGCGGTTTGGAAGATGAATTCATGATGTACTCACTCATTATATACATTTAGCTAAATTTATACACCGAAAAAGTGACACAGTGCTGCTTTAAACCAGACTTTACAGTATATTCTGAAAAACAATTGTCTTATGTAGTGTGAATAATCAACTTGGGAAAGTATGGTGATTATCTATCAGTTCAAATGTTCGTTTTATTTACCTGTAGTGTCTTGCCTTAAAAATAGAGTTGCTAATCTGTTAACTTGGCGGATTGATTCTGTGTAGGGCACATGTTTCTCTGGCGTTGTGCTTGTGTGAACTCGTGCGCATGTGCTTGTATGTGGATGGACTGTGTGTTCCTGGAGAACTTCATGCGAGTTGCTTGAGGCTCTGGCTTTATGATAATGAATATTCTTTTGTTTCTATTTTTCAGAGATGCGGAGTAAGCAGACGTCGAAGCATGCGCTCCCTATAATGAACCATGAGGACCTTTGAGTGACTTCTCCGTTTGACTGTCTCTGAAATGTGTAGTAATGGAAACTTACCATTGTGCTTTTAGTCTTTTCCCCCCTTTGTTTTCTGCCTGTGAATAACTTCTTAAAGCAAAACGCCAAAGAACATAAGATTATATATATATATATTTACACTTAGGTACAGCTAGATACAACTATGGCCCATAGACTATGACATGTCTATTAAAACCGTAATGATGTATTTAATCAAACACTGAGCTCGATTTAATGATACATTTACATTAAGTTCATTTAGTCTACGATTTGGAAACTCTTTTGTAAAGAAAGGGAGGGGTAATGGTGAACCAGTGAATCTGTTTTCTTAAATGTGATTTTTTTTTTATTTTATATATGACATGAAATAATCTTGTGCCTTTGTTGAGCATCATGTGTTCTTTAGTCAGCCAATCAGCATTCAGTCTCATAGTCTGCCTGTCCTGCTCTTCTGAAATACCATCGCGCCCGCTTGAGGACACGCACAGCTATGACCATCACAGGCTAATGGGAAAGTGCTTGCACTGCAGAGTCACATGTTTATGATGAAATTTAGAAACCATGTGCATTTTGTTGTTGTTGTTTTTGGATGCTATGTTAAAATAAAATAGGTGAATCTCATCAAACATTTTATGAGTGACATTTCATGCCAGAATCGGAAGAGAATGTGAAGTTATAATTTGCATAAAGAAAAATAAAGCCTATTTTTAAGAACCATTATGATTTTTTTTTTTTGCATTCTGAAAAAGTCATAAATATTGTGGTAAACGTAATTATTGGCGATGCAACAAATGCTACCATGTGTGAATGCATGCTTTATTTTAAAGAGAATATCATTTTGATTTTGCAGGTGACTGATAGGGTTTCGTGAGATTCACCCTCATGGCTTTTGTAATATCAATAAAGAGCCAAATTTGAGGAATGTCTCTTGTGGCATTATTTCCTATGATACACAGTACTTACCATGAACAGAATGATAACTTTCAATGGAATTTCCTTCAATTAAAGGCATAGTTCACCCCAAAAAATGAACATTTTGTCATCGTTTACTCAACCTCATATGGTTCAAAAACCCGTATGAGTGTCTTTCGTCTGTTGAACACAAAAGAAGATATTTTGAAGAATGTTGGCAACCAAACTGTTGCTGGTAGCCATCGACTTCCATAGAATTGTTTATTTCATACTATGGAAGTCAATGGCTACCAGCAACTGTTTGGTTAGCAACATTCTTCAAAATATCTTTCTTTTTGTATGTGTAAAAAAGTTATATACAGATTTGGAACAAATTGAGAGTAAGATGATGACAATGTTTTTATTTTTTTGGTGAACTATCCCTTTAAGATCTTTTTGAACTGAACTGAAGCTTTTGGGAATGATTAAGACTCCAGACATCTGACTGAGTGTGTGCAATTTTCTTTGTTTTTTTTCCCCTTTATGCTGTTGTGTTTGTGTTGTAGGGTACAGCAGGAGCAGCTGGCTACCATCTTCAGACTGCTCCGAGAGAATCAGGACATGTTTGGAGAGATGACTCAGGGGGACATGGAGGAATAGCTCAAACTTTACTCGCACTAGTCTGACCACGCACGCAGTTTCATATAGGACAGAATATGGGCTTTTCACACTGTGCGTGCCCCGGGTTAACATCTATAGCACTTTTTACATTCACTGTACTGTACCTATGTTTATGCTTCGAGTCACAGACACTCCAGCTCGTTAGAAAAGTAATTGTAGGATTGAGGGTTAAGCAGGATTTAATGCTTGTAATTTGAAAAGAGGTTCACGTTCAACCCTAAAATGTAAGTGTGAAAAGCCCAGATTGATCTCCACATGACCACTGTGCAAAACCCTTGCTGTATGATACACAGGTAGCCTACTGCAGTGTTCTCATGATCATATCAGCTGAACTTTTTACTCATTTTCTCGTTTTTAGTGTGTGAATGGCAAATGTAAATAGTCTGCATTCATCTTTTTGCGTTAATAACCCTGTTGAAAAAACCAGCATATGCTGGTTAGGTATGTTTTGACACTGGGATGCTGGTTCTTTTGCTGGTTTATGCTGGTCATGTGCTGGCAAAGCACCAGCATAAACCAGCATCCCAGCGTCAAAACATACCCAACCAGCAATGCTGTTTTTTTCAACAGGGAAATGCTTCATAATCTAATTCCAATGCAGACTGCATATTCAACATATTTTACTGTTGCATTTTCTCTGTAGATTGTTATAAATCGTCTTGTTTGTTTCTGTTTACTTGAACAAACATATTAAAATAGTATTTGTATTTCCTGTAACATTTCTTGCAGTTTTTAAAACTGATATGTTGTCTTGTACTCATAAACACTTAATACCACATACATTTTCACACACATTTTTCACAAATCGAACCGCGTAGAGAGAGACTCACTTTCTTCGAAACGGGCGTAGGTTAGATGTGAAATATTTGGGACATTTCGGGTGGCGATTAAAGGGATAGTTCACCCAAAAATGAAAATTATGTCATTAATTACTCACCCTCGTGTTGTTCGAAAACCCGTAAGACCTTCGTTCATCTTCGGAACATGATTTAAGATATTTTTGATGAAATCTGAGAGCCCTCTGACCCTCCCATAGACAGCAAGGTAACTAGCACGGTCAAGGTCCAGAAAAGTACCAAGATGATCGACAAAGTAGTCCGTGTGACATCAGCGGTTCAACTGTAACGTTACGAAGCTACGAGAATACTTTTTTGCGCAAAGAAAACAAAAATAACTACTTTATTCCACATTTTCGTCTCTACTGCGTCACTTTGGACAAGCGTTCACGACAGTACCATGCCGCGAGCGTGTGGCGGGAGGGAGAGCCCACATATTCCATCAAAAATATCTTAAATCGTGTTCCGAAGATGAACGAAGGTCTTACAGGTTTGGAACAACACGAGGGTGAGTAATTAATGACAGAATTTTCATTTTTGGGTGAACTATCCCTTTAATGTCAGCCCTTTGTTGTGAAATTGCTCAAAAACGATGTGGTAAATGTGAAAGAAGGCGTGGGGGGAAATTGGAGGCTAAATGCAGCCAATGTATTCTTAATCTGTTTATTTGTTTGTTAAAAAGAAGAGAAGTCAGCATTTGGTCAAGAAAAGTTTCACATTAAAACGAGGCAGTGAGAACCAAAAACCTTCAACTTTACAAGTGGTTCCAGAATGTTATACACACACACAAAAAAGAATCCAAGACGCATATTTCAACAAAGAAATGGAAAGTGTGTTTTAAAAGTGATACATTGTTTGACTCACGTGCGCATCAAACAGTGGCGAACAAGCATGTTTGAGTCTTGAGATACATGCCATATTAAAATGGCAACAGAATATAAATAGAGCGTGAGGAAAAATTTATGTTGATTCATTTCAAATAGCCTAATGATCCCGATTTAAAAGAGGCCTTCATCTGTTTTTTCGGAACACGCCCCACTTCTCGCGACACTATGAACCGCCCAAACAGTTATCGGGCGATTTAAACCTTTGTTGCGAGAACGCGACACATTGTTACCATCACCTCAACACCGACTCATCGTACCGCCGCTACCTGTATATTACCAGCGCTAAAATGGCTAACAATCTTAACGGTATGTATCATTTGTTCATGCATATGTTAGACAAGCGTAGCCTACATCGGTCTGCAAAAAGAGATTGCAAGAAGAACTGTTGTTTTCGTGCTAAATGAGGGCTTTTCTGTTTGCAGTCGACGAGGCTCGAAACGGCGAAGATAACACAACGCCTGGTAAGTTATGCACACATTTTTTTCTCATGGCTTTTATGAAAAGTAGGCAGAGCTCTCCCACCCAGCAAAAACTCGTTGAAAAGACGGCGAAAAGAAGTAAATGCCAGACGTCTAAACAACGTTAAAATTTGGTTGAAAAGTGAAAGGTGAAAAGACGTCTTTAAAAAGACGTCCAAATTACGTCTGGTGCTGGGTGGGCTCTTACTCCCTGTTGAAAAAAACTGCATATGCTGGTTAGGTATGTTTTGGCACTGGGATGCTGGTTAATGCTGGTCCTTTGCTGGTTTATGCTAGTCCTTTTGCTGGTTTATGCTGGTCATGTGCCCACACATACGTACGCAACCCAGGCAACGATTAGTTCTGTGAAACAAAGCAAAACCAATGTTACACCGTGTCTACACCGGACGCGAGTGGCGCGGCGCGACAAAATACAATAGAACACATTATAATCAGTCTACACCATAGATATATACAGTATATACTCTACATATCTATGGTCTACACTGGATGCGGCGCGGTACGACAAATCCCCGACAGAAAACTGCTGCTGTGTTCTATTCATGACGTATTGACACAGATTTCAAATGATTTTCAGCGGTCGCTTTGTCGCGTCCAGTGTACTAGACAGACTTTAGCTGTTGCGGCGCAGACACGGTGTTACTCACCTATCGAGAAGAAACAAAGCAACCTCGGCGTCCGATCGCAGGCCTTCCGCTCCTTGAGTTTTCTCCAGCGCTGGAAAGCTGATCCCATATTTACACGGGTCCTACTTCTTGCCTTATTGCCTTAAGCCTTCTTTTGTTTCTTATCCGCCATCTCTATCTTTCTGTCGCTTGGCTCGGCTAATGTCCGTCCTGTACACTGAACGCTCTCTCCTCCACATCATGAGTAGACACGCCCCTTACTGCTGATTGGCTACAAGTTTGTTTTGGTAGTCGGCCCGAATCAGTTTTTTAAAGCGTTTTTGAAAAATCGCTTACCCCACCTTTAAACTGTTCACATACATGCATACAGTTAGCAAAGGAAAAAGAACTTAAGCAGGGTACAAGAATGCAAGAAGTTATAGTATTGTTTGAGATTCAGCCAATCAATGTTTCACTCATTAATGAGAAGTTGCTGATCGTATACAATATAGGTTCAGTTGAAAAATATTAAGTTATGGCTGTTTTATAAAACAACAATTCTTCGGGTCCAAACTGACCGACTGTGAAAATCGTGTACAGATTTTGAATGCATTACAGGGGTTAAGCTGTTTTTAGTTGGCTACACGATATGCTAAGCAAGAGTTTTTTTCTGTTTTCAGTTGACGATGCTCGTCGTCTTACAAATGGTGAAGAGAATACAATTCAAAGTCGGCTTGTTTCGCCATCAGGAGTCCCGTCGTCATGTGCACCTGATGAATCAGCAGCCCCGTATAACCTTAAAACGGTGGTATCGGTACCTTTGAGTGGCAGTAACAGTGGGTCTGAACCCTGTGACGGCGGTGTAGCAGTGACGCCAGGGGATTCACTCCAGGATACAACAACACCGAGTCTTCAGCCCAAGTCCAATGGATGCAACACGTCCACCTTGAGATGTGGGGAAAAGCGGGAGAGGGAATCGGACAACCCCTCTGATGTTCCTGTGAAACGGCGTTTGAGACCATCAGAGGATAACGGGAAAGAATGTATGTAATAATCATCTATAACCATTGTGTATTTAAACAGTCGCATGCTAATACAAACGAATCTTCTGTTTCACAGGTTTACCAGACTACGACGTGAGATGTGCGGAGCTATGGATCGATGGTGAAATGGCTGCTTGGGAGGCTTGTGAATCATCAAAGTCCAGCAGCAACACCCAACGCCAACATGTTGTTCGACAACATGACGGTAACCGTTCTGTCAATCAGCCTTCCACCCAGAAGGACATTGTACGTGTTGTTCAAGCCGAAGTGGCAGCCTGTTTTCAACCCATCACAAAGTTGATTCTTTTAAATATGGAGTGGAGCAGAACTGATTTCGCTGAGATGATAAATAGACTTCGTGCACTGCAAAGGGATGTCACAGAGTTGGCAAATGAAATGCTTAATATGCGAGCAGATCAAAGACTGGCGTTAGACGCAATCTCTCTTATGAATGAAAGAATGAGTGTCATTCAAAGGTGTGTGCGTGAGACGCACCAAATGATGACTACTACTAGAAAATGATGGGTCTGTTTATTATATCATACGGATTTTTGCCTATTTTTGCTAAATTTTTTCTTTTTTATATATAATTGTATTAACGAGTGATTTTTTTAAAATGATGTGCATGCTTGTTTATTATATCACTTTTGGGTGTTGTTTGAATAGTTTTCTTAAATAAATAGCTTCAAAATGGCCCCTAAAAGATGTCACACGGATTTCAATGACAGCCCACCAGATACTGAGCAGGATATGATTTTCCAAGTAATGCAGAACCGTTTCCGTTATATGCTTTATTCCTGACCTTGTGCTGTACTGAAATTTTAAAAATTTTTAAAAATGTTTTAAAAACATATATATATATATATATATATATATATAAAAACCTACAAAACACTATTTTTTGTTTAAAAGTGAATGCCTGGATTGA
>NW_015506211.1:188749-190965 GCF_001515645.1 Sinocyclocheilus grahami | reverse complement strand
TATATATATATATATATATATATATATATATATATATATATATATATATATATATATATATATATATATATATATATACACAGATAGCAGAACATTACAATCTACAATTGCTGCAACTAAACAGACGGAGCGCAATCAAATAGGAGTGCAATAATTCTGAGTAAAATACACATTTTGCTAAAAAACTTTTTTTTGGGAGATTAAATGTGTCTTTTGTAGAATTCTAAACCTACATATAAAGTGTATTTTTATGATAGCAGTAACTGTAAGTGGAGTATTGTAATAGGTAAATCAAATGTAAGCTAGTAGGCTACAGTACTGATTACTAAGCTCAAATGAGTTAGTGTGTGTTTCTTAGAGCAGTTAAAATGTAGTTATTTTCTTTATTTATTTTCATTTTTAATTCAGTGATTTTTAACTTTTAATTGAGTTATTTTAATGCTTTAAAGAGCAATTGTTGATTGTAGTGTTCTGCTATCTGTTCTGAAAACTATAAAAGGTACAGCTGTAATACAACCAGAGAGAAAGGCTGCATTGCTAGAAACTGAAAAAAAAAGTGTCAAATAATAGTATGTGAGACAGTGGTAATATCATTATGTTGCTATTGGTCAGTAGAGGAGCTTAGCTTAGCCTGACAGTTAGCCTACTTTAGACCAGGTTAGTTTCCAAGCATAAGTTGCCACAGTGACTAAGCTTGATCTAGGCCTATGTTAAATTTGCTTTATGGAACGAAATCATTTGACAGTAAGTCAGACTAACTGAAATAAGCCTGGCTTATTTGGTTAACTTGTTTTATGAAACAGGCCTCGAGGCATTAAAAGTGATCATATTTTCTCCATTGCATCATATTACATTGAATCGCATTGTGTTGAATCGGATCTCACTGCATCGTAGTAGGGGTGAATCGTATCACATCGCATCGGTAGCTGCTTCATATGTATCTTTAATGTATCGTATCATTGGCTATGCATCGATATGCGTATCGTATCAGCCTGAGTCATGAGATGCACATCCCTAATATACACTGAACAAAATTATAAACGCAACACTTTTTTGTTTTTGCCCCCATTTTTCATGAGCTGAGCTCAAAGATCTAAGACTTTTTCTATGTACACAAAAGGCCTATTTCTCTCAAATATTGTTCACAAATCTGTCTAAATCTGTGTTAGTGAGCACTTCTCCTTTGCCGAGATAATCCATCCACCTCACAGGTGTGGCATATCAAGATGCTGATTAGACAGCATGATTATTGCACAGGTGTGCCTTAGGCTGGCCACAATAAAAGGCCACTCTAAAATGTGCAGTTTTACTGTATTGGGGGGTCCGAAAACCAGTCAGTATCTGGTGTGACCACCATTTGCCTCACGCATTGCAACACATCTCCTTCGCATAGAGTTGATCAGGTTGTTGATTGTGGCCTGTGGAATGTTGGTCCACTCCTCTTCAATGGCTGTGCGAAGTTGCTGGATATTGGCAGGAACTGGAACACGCTGTCGTATACGCCGATCCAGAGCATCCCAAACATGCTCAATGGGTGACATGTCCAGTGAGTATGCTGGCCATGCAAGAACTGGGAAGTTTTCAGCTTCCAGGAATTGTGTACAGATCCTTGCAACATGGGGCCGTGCATTATCATGCTGCAACATGAGGTGATGGTCATGGATGAATGGCACAACAATGGGCCTCAGGATCTCGTCACGGTATCTCTGCATTCAAAATGCCATCAATAAAATGCACCTGTGTTCGTTGTCCATAACATACACCTGCCCATACCATAACCCCACCGCCACCATGGGCCACTCGATCCACAATGTTGACATCAGCAAACCGCTCACCCACACGACGCCATACACGCTGTCCGCCATCTGCCCTGTACAGTAAAAACCGGGATTCATCCGTGAAGAGAACACCTCTACAAAGTGCCAGACGCCATCGAATGTGAGCAGTCAGGTCGAGACCCCGATGAGGACGACGAGCATGCAGATGAGCTTCCCTGAGACAGTTTCTGACAGTTTGTGCAGAAATTCTTTGGTTATGCAAACCGATTGTTGCAGCAGCTGTCCGGGTGGCTGGTCTCAGACGATCTTGGAGGTGAAGATGCTGGATGTGGAGGTCCTGGGCTGGTGTGGTTACACGTGGTCTGCAGTTGTGAGGCCGGTTGGATGTACTGCCAAATTCTCAGAAACGCCTTTGGAGACGGCTTATGGTAGAGAAAT
>NW_015506211.1:161258-186116 GCF_001515645.1 Sinocyclocheilus grahami | reverse complement strand
TGATGTCAGCGTTGTGGATCGAGTGGCCCATGGTGGCGGTGGGGTTATGTTATGGGCAGGCGTATGTTATGGACAACGAACACAGGTGCATTTTATTGAAGGCATTTTGAATGCATAGAGATACCGTGACGAGATCCTGATTGTTGTGCTATTCATCCACGACCATCACCTCATGTTGCAGCGGGATCTGTACACAATTGCACGGCCAGCATACTCACCGGACATGTCACCCATTGAGCATATTTGGGATGCTCTGGATCGGTCGTATATGACAGCGTGTTCCAGTTCCTGCCAATATCCAGCAACTTCGCACAGCCATTGAAGAGGAGTGGACCAACATTCCACAGGCCACAATCAACAACCTGATCAACTCTATGTGAAGGAGATGTGTTGCACTGCGTGAGGCAAATGGTGGTCACACCAGATACTGACTGGTTTTCCAAATGTACCTGAATTCACTTTGTATAATGGGGAGCCATACACTTCAACTCAAATATTAATGATTTATGTTTCTGAAAAATTGCCTATATGAGTTTTGTATGATCATTTGTTTATGGGTAAATAATACTTAACTATGAAATTCTTTATTTTATTTTTCTTCCTTAAATTCAAACAATTGTTCTGTATTGTTTGCTACTTGAATTCAGTTGCATTACACTGGAATTCTAAAAGGCATTCTACCAGTTTGTTTGAGTTTTTATTATAACATTAACTTATGTACCTAGCATACTAACTAACTGCTGAGTTTATTTGATTATTAAAACTTTTTTGGATATAATCCCGAACCACATCAGTTCAAGATGATCCATCCTTCAATATGTGACTCAAAGGTGAGAACATTTTCCTCCACATTAGTTTACATATCATTTTGACACATACATTTTTTTCTCACCCTTAATGTAATGCCATGGTATTACTGATTAACAGGTTCCTAAAATCTCCACAGCTGGAGCAATATAGAGATTTGTACATGCCGAGCACGGGTGCACTGATGCTTTTGGTCGCTTTACACACTTGTGACCAGGTCAACAAACCTCCAGTTTTTCATCATTAAAACAGCATTTGAAATCCTTATTTATAAAAGCTGTTTTATTGCTAGAATGGCCCCAAAACCTACTGTTTCATCTGTTTTTAAATAGATGTTGTGCATGCTGGCTCTTCCCTCAGGTCTCTACATATGGTTTCATCACAGAAATGTACAAAGACTTCTCGGACCATTACTTTGACAAGGTCATGAAGCCTCTAGTCTTCTATTGCCAACCATGACATGAAGATGGAGGGACATCTGTGGAAGCAGCTGCACTCTGAAAAAGTCTTGTGGTTATATCAGCGGAATCTTGGGACATGGGAAAACCTAGGTAAAAAGATTGCATAATGAAACTGCTGAAACAGTTTATTTTTATTTTTATTTTTGTATTGATCTGTTACAAGTAATAACTAATTAACGATTCAGTTGTTCTGGTGCACCCTGCTTCTACTGCAACTTTTACAGGCAACATCACTGAGAAGGTTGTTTTCAATAAGCCAAGTAACTTAACTCAAATAGTTACTTGGACAATTGCCGATCTGGTGTCCCATCACATTACAGCACACAGACCATGCTTCTATTCAACTAAATATTGAGTCAGGGAAAATAGCATTGCTGATCTTACTGATTTTTAGTGCTGCACTCTCGATCACAATACACTCTTAGACAAACTGGATTTGTCTTTTTAGGTCATATCCTGAAGACGGGTTACTGTGCAAACATAGTCAACATTAAATGGACCTCAATGACGTGGTGTCCCCCAAGGTTCGGTTCTTGAACCTTTCCTATTCAGTCTGTATGCAGTCTGGTCAAAAAATAGGCACAGGGTCAGGGCAAGCAGCTTTGTGTTCTGATTCAAATAACGTGAACCCCTTGCGCAGGTTTCAATTGTCATTCACTACTTTGATAAGAATATAAAAAATCAATACTTTTATTCAGCAAGGACACATTCGTTTATTAAATGTGAAAGTATAAAGATTTTTATAATATTACAAAAAAAAAGTAATTTTCCAATAAATACTGTTCACTGAACTTTCGATTCATCAAAGAATCCTAAAAAATTATCATGTTTCTACAAAAACATTAAGCAGCACTGATAATAAAAAATAACCATTATTAATAAATGAGCACCACTAATAACTGATAACAACTGAACAGCAAATCTGTATATTAGAATAATTTCTGAAGGATCGTGTGACACTGGAGTCATGATGCTGGAAATACAGCTTTGCATCACAGGAATTTGATGGTTTACATTTTAAATTAATGTAAGTAATTATTAAATAAAAATATATTCAAATAGATATCAGTTGTTTTAAATTGTAGTAATATTTTACTAAATTACTGTTTTCACTGTATTTTTGATCAAATAAATGCAGGCTTGGTGAGCATATAAAGACTTCTTTTAAAAGCGTTAAAAAATCTTAACTCACCATGTATTTCCCTAGGATAGAAAACAGACACTTGGACAGTTTACTTAGGATCCCTGTTTGATTTGACCGACCAAAAACAGAAAATATTACAGGGTTAGAATGACTTAAGGCTAAGTCATGATAAAGTTATGAGGGGAACTATTGCCAAATATGTCACAATGATCGGCTTGCGAACCTTGATGGCACTTTATTATGTTTTCAGAATATCCTTTGCTTTGTGCAGTGAATCTGTTCGCCTATCTATAAAAACTGTTCTTTACTTCAAGGTGCTAGTTTTATCCTATGTTTTAGCTTGTGATCACTGTGATAGTGACATTAACTGCTTTATTTAAACATGCCCCAGGTGTGCAACATCTGTTTGTGGTATACCCCGGAAGACGATAGCCCCCCCGATCCTTTGATCACCGCTCGCCCTTATCTTTGTGGGAGCAGGTGAAGGCATGCAAGACCACAAGCCTTATTCTGCGGTTTTCACCGGGTTCTCCACAGCACACGGTCTCATTCAGCCATATTCACTATCCTATTCCAGATGACTTCATTTGAGAGGAGATGGGAAACACTTTCATCTGTGGCTGCAGCAAGAGACTTCTACACTGTGAAAAAAAAACGGCAGCTGTAGTTGCCAGAATTTTACCGTAAAAAATACCGTAGCAAATTTGAGGTTTTATAGTTTTAACTTAAATTTACAGTTAAATACCGTAATTTCATTAACTTATATAATGTTAATATACAACCTCTTGAAGTACTGAAATCTGTTTTGTAGCTTTGTAATACACTGATAACCACCAAATGCAGGAGGTGATGAGAAAGTCACATGATGAACCAAAGCCCATCACAAGCAGCTTTTAAATAATAACATATATAGAAGTTGCACAGTGTGTCATTCACACAAACACTAAACACCATCACGGTGACACACATGAAACTGAAATAATGCAATAAACATTCATTTAACAACATTAGGTGTAACACACAACCCTAATATACAAAACTGATAAGAAAAATCTAAGAAACAGTTATTTCAACAAAAAAACATCAAACTTGAAATGTAACGCAGGGAATTCTGGGAATGTCAGTTTACGGTTATTCACTGTAAATTATACGGTCTTTTTCACTTCCAAAAACGTTATACTACCGTAAAATTAATGTCCAATACATGTAATGTCCAATACAGTTTTTCACCGTACATAGTAGGGGAATTTACCGTTAACCATTTAACAGGTTTTTACTGTAGCATTTTTACCGTCTTTTACCGTTAAACTCACTGTCATTTTTTACAGTGTAGATCAGTGTTTGTGTGCACATGCAAGTTTAAGCATATAAATGAGCCCATTGATGATTGAACTTCTTCAGACAGGTTCATGTTCGCATTATTCTCAGTACATTGTACAAAAACTCTGAGTTCCATTAGTTTTAAGTTACTATAAAGCAACATACAACAAGTGAATGCATGTTTTTTGGCGATGAGCAATAGACCCAAAGGAAAGACAAATCACAATTAATATCACTTCTTTCTCCTAAATAGAGCAATGTGATTAAATGAGGAACAAATGGAGACTTTTGCTAATGTCTTCTGCTTCTCAGATGTTTCAGATGTTTCTCTTGAGAATCCCCTCACGTTTCCTTTAAAGTCTAAAGAGAAACATTAACAATGTCTCAAATCATGCTTGCATTTGCCAGGATACTTAAGTCTGAAATCAACTTGAAGCTCTCAATAGCTATGGTTCCATCCAAAAGTTGCCAATTTAACTTAATTTGACGGTAGCCATATCACCCTGTAGCCCAAGCCTGGTTGCCCACTGAAGCTAAGCAGGGCTGAGCCTCGTCAGTACCTGGATGGGAGACCTCCTGGGAAAACTAGGTTGCTGCTGGAAGAGGTGTTAGTGAGGTCAGCAGGGGGTGCTCACCCTGTGGTCTGCGTGGGACCTAATGCCCCAGTATAGTGACGGGGACGCTATACTGCCAACAAGCACCGTCCTTCGGATGAGACGTTAAACCGAGGTCCTAACTCTCTGTGGTCATTAAAAATCCCAGGATGTCTTTCGTAAAGACTAGAGGTGTGACCTCGGCATCCTGGCCAAACTTGCCCATTGGCCTCTGATCATCATGGCCTCCTAACAATCCCCATATCTGCTGATTGGCTTCATCACGCTGTCTCCTCTCCACCAGTAAGCTGGTGTGTGGTGGGCGTTCTGGCGCACTATGGCTGCCGTCGCACTGGTGGTGGTTGAGGAGATACCCCCTGACAATGTAAAGCGCTTTGAGTGCCTAGAAATCGCTATATAAATGTAATGAATTATTATTATTATTATTATGCGCAAAATTAGAATATTACATTTTCGAATAAAGCACTTTCCATCCCATGCTCAAGAGAATAAAATCATCACTTCCAGGGAAACTGGGGGAAAGTATCAATAATAAAAATGAAAGTTGCTGCAACCGGGGAAGCCTGTGGCTCTTTTTTTCTTGCTAAATTACTTCCGCAATAATAAAAGCTGTCTGGTTATTTTAGTTCTGGAATGCTGTTCTGTGAGACAGTTACTGTATAAGAGGTGATTATACCAAATCACTTTGATGACCAACTTTTGCTCAGGCATTTTTTAAAATGATGAAAATAACATTTGAGATTGTGTGCGACGAGATCGATGTGCTGTTTAGTTCAGTTATCTAATCGCATGATCTGCTGAAGCAAAGTCACATGGTTTTTTGATGAGTATCAAGGACTTTATTCAGCAGTTTATGTGCATGTCTTATTGAGATCTAGAGCGTATAAGCTTTTTTTATGAACATTATTTGAATTTATGCACATCTTGGCATTTCCATCCAGTGTTTTATATGCAATAGTCCAAAATTCACACAAAAAATAGGTGGATAAACATATGTATGCTGATGTGAACTCAAACATTATTCATCAAATTCTTCCAAATCCAAATGATCTAATGCTCTCCACATTAATTTTATTGTTCTGTACAAAAATTTAAAAAAAAAATTAAAAAAAGGAACCAAAAAAAATGGGAACATTTAAATTAATATTATTTAACATCACAGAATCAACCTAAATACATTAATTTATACCAACAAAATATATTTTTTTATGGGTTAAAACAGGTAGAATAGCTCTTTAATGTAACAATTGCAGCACTTTTTATGCCACTATTAATGTATCATGTCAGTGTTTGCCTTATTTGTGTGTCTCATGCATTCATTACCTATGTTGGTTGTTTAAATTATCTCATTGCTGTAATAAATGTTTATATATATATATATATATAATATTACTAAATTCACCATTCATTGTTATCAAACACTCTTTTCATAATCTAATAATAATAGGAATTATTATTATTTTAAATCATGATATACTGTACTTCTCCAATAGCCTGTATCAGATCAGATGAGTCTGAAGGAGCCCCGGTGAGTGGCTAATGTTGTGATAATTGCCGAGGCTTTTATCACGGTATACGGTATTATCATGATATTGGGAAAAAAGTTGCAAAAAAAAAAAAGTGTTGTCATATAACAGGTTTAATAACTTTTTTCTTATAACAAAAAGAACTGAACAAAGCAATATTTTTCAAATTTTTATTTTATTTTTTCAATTTTTACCCTTGGTGCTTTAATTAGCATGATGACAGCATTCTTTTGATTTAGGAAAAGTTCTGTCCTCTCAGAGATGTTATGTCTTTAAATTGATTTCTTTTAAAGCAGTACAACTACAGCCATACACATTCAGATGGACATTTTTGGCACCTGCAGTTTTTGAGTTTCCCGCCAGTTTTTAATGTGTCAATTTAGCCATTGTGCAACTTTGAAAAACGTCTATTTATTGAGCTCAGTGGAGGTGTTTTTATTGAACACGTTTCATGTAAACGTCCTCTAAGAACCGCATCTTATTGGGATCAGGTTTATCGTAAACCAGCCTAATTATTAAGTTTCATAAAGACTGATAAAGTCATGTCGGAAAGATCGTATTTACCAGTTAAATGCACATGAACGCCACCAAAAAGTTGTAATGATGAAAATATTGAGACAATATCACACACAATGGCTGCAGCTTCTGTATTTACGGTCAATTTGTTGAAATGTAATGTTTTTTCATTTACAAGTTGCATGTACAAAATACAATTGTACAATCATGCTAGAAATAATGGTTCAGTTCCGAAATTGAGTAAAAACATAAAGCAAAAACACACCTAATGTGCATTTTTTGATCAGTCGTTTTGTAGAAGTAGAGTTAAAAAAGTAGAGTTGTTTTTGTATACTGTAAAAAATGACCATGAATTTAACGGTAAAACACTGTAAAAATGCTACAGTAAAAACCTGTTAAATGGTTAACGGTAAATACCCCTACTATATACGGTGAAAAACTGTGTTGGACATTACATGTATTGGACATAAACTTTACAGTAATATACCGTTTTTGGAAGTGAAAAAGACATTCCCAGAATTCCCTGCGTTACATTTAAAATGTGATGTTTTTTGTTGAAATAACTGTTTCTTCTTAGTTTTTTCTTATCAGTTTTGTATATTAGGGTTGTGTGTTACACCTAATGTTGTTAAATGAATGTTTATTGCATTATTTCAGTTTCATGTGTGTCACCATGATGGTGTTTAGTGTTTGTGTGAACGATGCTGTGCACCTTCTATATATGATATTATTTAAAAGCTGCTTGTGATGGGCTTTGGTTCATCATGTGACTTTCTCATCACCTCCTGCATTTGGTGGTTATCAGTGTATTACAAAGCTACAAAACAGATTTCAGTACTTCAATAGGTTGGTATATTAACATTATATCAGTTAATGAAATTGCGGTATTTAACTGTACATTTAAGTTAAAACCTAAAACATTGCTACCGTATTTTTTACGGTAAAATTCTGGCAACCACAGCTGCCGTTTTTTTACCGTAAATTTTACGGATTGTTTTACAGTGTAGAGTAGCTTCATTGTCATCTTGCTTCAACCAAAGTGATCTGAACAGACCTGACGTCGTAATTACCACTTCCCAACTCATGAATACAAACTTCCCAGAAGTACTTGAGAAAACCATGATTAGCGACTCGTTGTTCTGGCAACCCAGTGCTTATGTTTTTGCATCCCTAAAATCAAAATGATGGTTTGTAAACACGAGGGCCAGTTACTGGGCTTGTCTAACCGTTATTCCTGTTTGATAGATATTTTCATCAGTCAAAGCAGTTCAATCCACCTTCACATTCACCTGTCCTGTTCCTCCTTTTTTCTTTTTTGAACTGTGGCTTTCCCCACAATAAAGAGCATCTGTAAACATGCTCATAAAGTTCAATCAAAACATTATAACAGCACTCCGCCCTGGCTCAAAAACTCACACGTTGGTTTGGCAACAAAGCAGCAGCGCGTAAAGACTATTGGCCCTGAGGGAAACGAAAGAGGGCGAGATTACAGCTATTGAGAGTGACAGCTTTGCTCACTCCCTCAGAGTGTTTTGGGTGTGTAAGGCAAGATCGTGCAGCGTTATATAATGGAGGAGTGATTATGAGACAGCCGCGTGGTGCTCATTTAATGCTCACGCTGTGACCGAGACACTGGGCAGCCTGACCGCTGAATGTGGAGTTGCCATGTGCTGCGCTGCATATGATTACTGTTGTTTTTTTCTTCTCTTTCCCTTTACTGACCACACTTATCTTTAAGCCTGTGATAAAAATTTTTTTTTTTTTGCTTTGACAGCAAGTATGTTTGAGATGGTATGCCATCAAGACTTCTTTAGTTAACGTTTCTTTTGGCTTGTTTAAATGTTAACTGAGACTTAGAATACTAGTGTCAGCAGTTTTTTAAATAGTGATGTTAAGGCAATTACTACTACTACTACAGCTGCTCATATTTGGGGTTAGGCATGTAAACTCAGTTACGAATGCTTGGCCAACACAACTGAAATGTGCAATCACATACTTATAGGTATGTGTTTTTGTCAATAGCTACCACCTGTGTTTTGGGCAAGTCTCGCCACCTTTTGTCAGATGTCTGTCACACACAATGATTAAAGATGGAAGTGGGGTGACAGAGTCATTTTTAGGGGGTGTTGTACTATTGTACCACATTTACATACTGAACTAACATTGTTTTGGCCTAAACATTGACATGATCTTATATTTTAAGAGACTTATTGACCTTGACACACTGTCATACGGGTCTACCGGGAGCATCTCTGTGATAGACTTAGATTTGGCGGATAAAAGTTATTCAGATGTTTATAATAATTTAACAATTGTTCTAGAGAATAGTAATGAAAGTACTCAAAATTCTCTTTTCAAGAATTTTCTTTGCATTTCTTTACATTCTGTGCCCCCCTCCCTTCCCCCCCCCCCCCCCCCATACCATCATATCATGTAATAAGTAATAATAAAAATAAATGTTTTTGTCCATGCAATAAATGTCAATGGGGTCCAGTGTTATTCTGAACCCCACTGACTTAGACAAAACAGTTCAAAATACAGAATACAAAATAATGGGTTCGGTAATATTTTTTTATTGTTTTTGAAAGAAATCTCTTCTGCTCACCAAGGCTGCATTCATTTACAGTAAAAACAGTAATATTGTGAAATATTATTACAACTTAAAATAACAGTTTCCTACTTTAGCATTCTTGAAGTTGTAATTCATTCCTGTGATGCAAAGCTGAATTTTCAGCATCATTGCTCCAGTCTTCAGACATGATCCTTCAGAAAACGTTCTAATGCTGATTTGCTGCTCGATAAATGTTTTTTTCAATTAATATTAAAATGGTTGTGCTGCTATTTTTATTTTGAAAACTGTGATACATTTTAGGATTCTTTGATTTTCTTATAATAATTTAAATGCCTTTTACGAGACTTTTTAAGACATTTTAAGACATTATGTGCCATGTTTGATATAGTTGCCATGTCCTTGCTGAATAAAAATAATTAATTTCTTTAATAAAAACAAACAAACAAACTTTTGAACAGTAGCATATCTTTTTTGTGTTCCACTGAAGAAAGTCATACAGGTTTGAGTCATACAGGGTGACTAAATGATAACAGAATGTACAGTTTTGTGTGAACTATCCCTTTAAGCATGAAGCATCCGTAACCTTTCCTTGAGAGGGAATTGTTCAAGTTTGAAAGGTGAAAAGAGTCTTTATTTGATCTCAAAGGCTTGCTGTCAGAGCGTCATAGTAGGCTTCTGTTCTAAGCATTACTTTCTCCCTCTTGCTGATTTGCTCATGCACTGTACTTGGCTGATGGATTAACAGTACTTTTTTTCTTGCCCACTCCTTTTTCAGGTTTTGGTCTGCTTGTGCCACTGAGCTCCACGTGACCAAACACGACTTTGTTACCCTGAAAAGGCTCTGGAAACTGAGAACGAAAAACCGGAAGGCAATTCACAAGGAGAAATAGATTTTCCATTTCTCCGACCTTCCGTGTCCGTAACCAGACGGAGAGCTGAAGTCTGCTGATTCTGATGACGTGATTGTTCTGATATCTGGTTACTTGTGGTTCCCTCAGACGTCTGGCTGTCACCTACCCCGACTGTGGCACTATCGAAAGAGAGGATTCTGGGATAGGTTCATGCCGTGGTTGCGCCGCTGTATGGAGGTGTAGGGAGGAGCAGGACTCTTGTGGGACGCTGGTGGAGATCATGGGAAAAGAGCAAGATCTTCTGCAAGCGGTCAAGAATGGAGATCTAGCTACTACACAGAAACTGCTGGCCAAGGTCAAAGCCAGCAAAAGCAGTGAGTAACAGTACATTTCCTCCCTGTCCTATCACTGCATTTGACAAAATGTGTATCCATGAAGATACAGACTAGGGCTGTCAAAATGGCTGAAAAACTAAATTTGAATTTTTTACCTAAATATTATTTAATTTTTCGCCCCCCCCCCCCCCCCCCCCATACCATCATATCATGTAATAAGTAATAATAAAAATAAATGTTTTTGTCCATGCAATAAATGTCAATGGGGTCCAGTGTTATTCTGAACCCCACTGACTTAGACAAAACAGTTCAAAATACAGAATACAAAATAATGGGTTCGGTAATATTTTTTTATTGTTTTTGAAAGAAATCTCTTCTGCTCACCAAGGCTGCATTCATTTACAGTAAAAACAGTAATATTGTGAAATATTATTACAACTTAAAATAACAGTTTCCTACTTTAGCATTCTTGAAGTTGTAATTCATTCCTGTGATGCAAAGCTGAATTTTCAGCATCATTGCTCCAGTCTTCAGACATGATCCTTCAGAAAACGTTCTAATGCTGATTTGCTGCTCGATAAACGTTTTTTTCAATTAATATTAAAATGGTTGTGCTGCTATTTTTATTTTGAAAACTGTGATACATTTTAGGATTCTTTGATTTTCTTATAATAATTTAAATGCCTTTTACGAGACTTTTTAAGACATTTTAAGACATTATGTGCCATGTTTGATATAGTTGCCATGTCCTTGCTGAATAAAAATAATTAATTTCTTTAATAAAAACAAACAAACAAACTTTTGAACAGTAGCATATCTTTTTTGTGTTCCACTGAAGAAAGTCATACAGGTTTGAGTCATACAGGGTGACTAAATGATAACAGAATGTACAGTTTTGTGTGAACTATCCCTTTAAGCATGAAGCATCCGTAACCTTTCCTTGAGAGGGAATTGTTCAAGTTTGAAAGGTGAAAAGAGTCTTTATTTGATCTCAAAGGCTTGCTGTCAGAGCGTCATAGTAGGCTTCTGTTCTAAGCATTACTTTCTCCCTCTTGCTGATTTGCTCATGCACTGTACTTGGCTGATGGATTAACAGTACTTTTTTTCTTGCCCACTCCTTTTTCAGGTTTTGGTCTGCTTGTGCCACTGAGCTCCACGTGACCAAACACGACTTTGTTACCCTGAAAAGGCTCTGGAAACTGAGAACGAAAAACCGGAAGGCAATTCACAAGGAGAAATAGATTTTCCATTTCTCCGACCTTCCGTGTCCGTAACCAGACGGAGAGCTGAAGTCTGCTGATTCTGATGACGTGATTGTTCTGATATCTGGTTACTTGTGGTTCCCTCAGACGTCTGGCTGTCACCTACCCCGACTGTGGCACTATCGAAAGAGAGGATTCTGGGATAGGTTCATGCCGTGGTTGCGCCGCTGTATGGAGGTGTAGGGAGGAGCAGGACTCTTGTGGGACGCTGGTGGAGATCATGGGAAAAGAGCAAGATCTTCTGCAAGCGGTCAAGAATGGAGATCTAGCTACTACACAGAAACTGCTGGCCAAGGTCAAAGCCAGCAAAAGCAGTGAGTAACAGTACATTTCCTCCCTGTCCTATCACTGCATTTGACAAAATGTGTATCCATGAAGATACAGACTAGGGCTGTCAAAATGGCTGAAAAACTAAATTTGAATTTTTTACTTAAATATTATCAAAATTCGAATTATATTCTAATTTAAAATGCATCATTTCAGTTGGGGTGAAGAAAGCTTTTGGCTTCTCTCCTGAGGCCACAAGAGGTCGCATCGAGCAAAATATTACTAATGCACGTTTATTCAAAGCATAATATAACATGACTATCTGTGAAACTATCACAACTATAAACAAAACAGCATCATGTATGTATGCATAGTTTAATACAAAGGACCAAAAGAGCGGTCAAGAATGGAGATCTAGCTACTACACAGAAACTGCTGGCCAAGGTCAAAGCCAGCAAAAGCAGTGAGTAACAGTACATTTCCTCCCTGTCCTATCACTGCATTTGACAAAATGTGTATCCATGAAGATACAGACTAGGGCTGTCAAAATGGCTGAAAAACTAAATTTGAATTTTTTACCTAAATATTATCAAAATTCGAATTATATTCTAATTTAAAATGCATCATTTCAGTTGGGGTGAAGAAAAGCTATTGGCTTCTCTCCTGAGGCCACAAGAGGTCGCATCGAGCAAAATATTACTAATGCACGTTTATTCAAAGCATAATATAACATGACTATCTGTGAAACTATCACAACTATAAACAAAACAGCATCATGTATGTATGCATAGTTTAATACAAAGGACCGAAAGCCAATCACACAGAGTACATTTTTCGTTTAAAAGCACGAGTGGGATGGGGGAAAAAACCCGGCAATAAAGTCTCGAGATATGGTTTTTCAAAGTTAAACTTACATTAATTTTACATGGCTTTCTATACATGCGGCTCTTTTGTGCGAGACGCGAGTGCAACGCTGATAGATGTCCCTCTAGAAAATGCGTGAAATATGTGTTCTGTGTGAACGGCTTGGTTTCAGTTTTGACGTAAACATGATTTTCTCCGCATTGATTTTCTCTTTTCCCACTATATTTTTAATGAACAACGCAGCAGCTCCGCATCTAGTGGCTTCAACTGGACAGGCTAACAAAAACATTAAAATGCAACGACACTTACATCGTCATTGCATCTCGTGCGCCACTGATAAGGCTGCCTCCTTACCTGTGGTTACTAAAATCCACACCTGTGGATTTTTATTTTAAATTCGACGAATATTCGAAATTCATGGTTTTTTTTGACAGCCCTAATGCAGACCCTCATTGGCAATTGTTCTACCACCAGGGTGCTAAAAGATGAACTGCGAACAGTTAGTTCTTCTGATGATCCTGTTATTATAATATTCATATACCCATGACTAGGGCTGGGTGATGTCCCAAAAAAAATCTCGATATGCATGTATTTAGATATGAAGATATTTAGCAGAATGTTCATGCTGTATTTTACACACTGTAAAAGTAAATGGTGATCAGGAGCACTTTAGCTTTCTAATGGTCTAACATGAATGACTTCATGCCTGTTTTCTCAGTCCCACCAGTTAGTCTTTGCTGGAAGTGTATTGTTTCTCCTGGTTTGTGCTCTCTGTAAGAGCAGCGGGATTGGCCTTTGGAACACCTTGCCAACTGGGTCCTGATAACATCAACAGACTCTGTGTTTGCGTTGTACTTTTATCTCTTTATGGCCGTGCATTGAGAGTTCAACTCCAGCATGAAGACCCCATGTTCTATGTGATGTGGTCCAGTGGGAGTCTGTAAAGGGGAAGACAGATGCTCCACCCCAATAAGACCTCCCAAACGGTTAGGCGTCAGAAGAGAAAAGGGGGCTTTTCTCTGTCGGAGTCAGTTGTGATAACATATAAAGACAGCTGTAAAAGCAATATGCCACTAAAAGTGTTTTTACTATGGTAAAGATGTGTTGTTAGGCATATTGTTATACAGAGTTGCTTATTGCTTTTATGAAATGTTAAAAACAGTGTTCAGCAATAGTTCAAATTAAATTGAATAGTAAACTCTGCTGTTCAAAAGTTTGGGGTCAGCAAGTTTTTTTCATTTTTTTGAAAGAAAATATTTTTATTCAGCAAGAACACATTAAATTGATCAAACATAACTGTAAATATGTTTCAAAATATGTCTATTTGGAATAAATGCTGTTTTTATAACGTTCTATTCATTAAAGAATCCTGAAGAAATCTATCAGGATTTCCTCAAAAATATTAAGCAGCTCAACTGCTTTCAACTTTCAACAAGAAATGTTTCTCGAGCAGCAAATCAACATATTAGAATGATTTCTGAAGATCATGTGACACTGAAGACTGGAGTAATGATGCTGAAAATACAGCTGCGCATCACAGGAATAAATGACAGTTTAACATATGTGAGCCTGGAGCACAAAAGCAGCGTTAAGTGGCTGGGGTATATTTGTAGCAATAGCCAAAAATACATTGTATGGGGTCAAAATGATTGTTTTTTCTTTTACGCCAAAAATCATTAGGATATTAAGTAAAAAGATATGTTGTAAATTTCCTACTGTAAATATATCAAAACTTAATTTTTTTATTAGTAATATGCATTGCTGAGAACTTCATTTGGACAACTTTAAAGGCGATTTTCTCAATATTTTTTGCACCCTCAGATTCCAGATTTTCAAATAGTTGTATCTCAGCCAAATATCATCCAATCCTAACAAACCATACATCAATGGAAAGCTTATCAAAAATTTCGAAAAATTGACCCTTATGGCTGGTTTTGTGCTCCAGGGTCACATTTATTCACATAGAAAACAGTTATTTTAAATTGTAATAATATTTTCCAACATTTCTGTTTTTACTGTATTTTTGATCATATGAATGCAGCCTTATTGAGCATGGGAGACTTTAAACATTAATAATAAAACATACCGACCTCAAACTTTAGAAAGTAGTGTATATAATAATAATAATAATAATAATAATAGAACATTTAATTTTAATGTAATAAATATAAAATAAATTCATAAAAATCTGAATAGTTTATTCAGCTTCTTTTCTGAACTTCCATTTTATATATACATCATGAGACATTTGTGCTGGCAGGAAAAAAAACTCTCATGCTAAATGTATGACTTCGCACCTGGAACGACCCTAAATATACCTTTGCACTTTGCAGGTGACCTTTTCATGTGTTTGTGAAGGTGCTTGTAATTATCCATGAGAAGACAGGGGACTTTGTCTTTTGACGTTTGTGTCCTCTTGTTGGGCAGGTGTCTGTAGTTATCACAGGTTGGCTGTATGTTTGCCTGTGCCTCTTAAGAAAGAGTAGGCCTAAATGAAACCAATCCTGCATCTTGAATTGGCATCATAGTGTTTTTTGTTTTCTCTACACATCTCAAACGTGCTGTTTGAGCACCTGGTCACCAAGACTTCTCACTTTACAATAAACTGCTGGGTTTGTGTTTGGACTTAAAGGGTTTCGTTCACCCAAAAATTAGACTGTGTTTTACTCACCCTCGAAGCATCCTAGGTGTATATGACTTTCTTCTTCCAGACGAATCCAGTCGGAGTTATATAAAAAATTGTCCTGGCTTTTCCAAGCTCTATCATCGCAGTCAGCGGGTGTTGCAGTGCTTCAGTCCACAACTCGTCAAATAAAGTGCACGCATTCATAATAAAACGTGTCTCACATGACTCTGGGGGGTGAATAAAGGCCTTCTGTAGTGAATCCATGCATTTTTGTAAGAAAAATAACCATATTTCAAACGTAATAAACACTTTCATATCACTTCCGCTGACTGTCATACACTGAAGCAGTTCCGGCGGATGACGTAGCACGTCGGCGTTGCAAGATTAGTGACCAACGTGGAGAGACAACAAAACAAAACGCCGGTCACGAATTAGAAGTACAAACCGAAGATTTGCAAAGAAAAATGAGGATTTCGATATAAGCCAAGAGGAGACTGGTTTTTCCTTGCTAAAGGAAGGAAACTTTGCTTCCTTTGCTCCTATAAACAAAGTCGTGAGACTAGCATACCTCAGAGGCGCGCGCGCTGCGCATACATCTTGCGACGTCCGCCGGAACGCCTTCTGCGTATGACAGATAACGGAAGTGAGAGAAAAGTGTTTATTACATTTGAAATATGGATATTTTTCTTACAAAAACGCATGGATTCTCTACAGGAGGCCTTTATTCACCCTCCCGGAGCCGTGTGAGGCACGTTTTATTATGGATGCACGCGCTTTATTTGACGACTTGTGGACTGTTCAACTGCAACACCCGCTGACTGCAATGATAGAGCTTGGAATAGCCAGGACAATTTTTTTATATACTGTAACTCCGACTGGATTCGTCTGAAAGAAGAAAGTCATATACACCTAGGATGCTTCGAGGGTGAGTAAAACACAGTCTAATTTTAATTTTTGGGTGAACGAACCCTTTAAGCTTCAGGGTTGGATTTCCCGAGGCCAGCAAGAGGTCAGTTTGATAACCCAGCACCACCTCAGCTATTCTTTACCAAAGTGTGTGTAAACACGCACAGATAACACAGCCGAGGTCGCGAGTCGATCTCGTGTAGAACCTCCTCTTTTGTCTTTTCAGGCCAGAATCGACGCCTGGTCCATTGTGTGAGTGGCACGCAGGCTGAGTAATTGCGCCATAATGTCATCTTTAGTGCGCTAAGGGTCATAAACGCTTTCCTACAGTCAATAACACGCGGCGGGCTTTTGTGGCCATCATCCTTCAGGCTGCAGAAGACCCGGCCAGCTGACTAGTCTACCCAGCATACCTCCGTCCCACGTCCCTGCCACTTTGTCTCAGTCCCTGAGGGCCTGCGCCACAGCCTGTCAGATTACCCACGATCCTTTGTTCGCACTCGCAGCTTTACTAATTCATCACCCTGTGCCTGGTACACGTGCTCATCAAGGCTGCACGACAAAAACCGCACCCTCTATTGCATCCAAGCATCCGTTGCTCTGCTCCCCTTGACATCTGCCAGCACAGGTTTGCTTTCACCCCAGACTCTCATTAATCCCGATGAAGACCCAGATGGTGGTAAAACAGATTAAATGTGGAAGAGAGACCCCGGCACATGGACACTTCTTATCATGTGCTGTTCTTATCATGACCTATTTAAGATCTCCATGTTTATATATCTAGTGAAAGGCTGTGGAAAGTTCTCATGGTGAGTCAGGAGCACACTGCTGCTGACTTTGGATTTTGCTGGATGGATTGTTGCTCCCTGACCTTTTTTGTTTCCACTGTCTTTGAGGCTTGAGGTTGGGTGGGATTGTACAGTCATTTGTTTGTGTGTGTGATAATGCTCCATGTTAAATCTGTGGTGCAATCCTCTGTTATTTCAGATTTTATCCCGGACGTTTGATCCTTTAAGTCCTGTTGTTTTTAGTGCTGGGATGTTTGTTGGCATACATGTTATTCAAGGGAGCTTGACACAACGTGATAAAGTGACAATAAAAGCCATGTAAAGAGTTTTTGTCGCAGCCTGCTGTGATTGATGGGCGCGTTTTTTGTTTTTTGATTTCTGTTTTTGCTGCTTCAACTGAGTGTCTCCACCCAGAATAAAATTTCATCCAAAATCCAGTTGTGCGTGCAGAATTTCCTCTGTCAGAGTTGAAAACTGTGTCACGTCCGGTTTGGCCACAATGCACATTACACTCTAAAAAATGCTGGGTTAAAAAGGGACAAACCCAGCTATTGAGTTGTTTTGACCCAGCTTTTGGGTCGTTTTGACCCAGCGTTTGGGTCGTTTTGAACCAG
Source organism: Sinocyclocheilus grahami (assembly GCF_001515645.1). Taxonomy (NCBI): domain Eukaryota; kingdom Metazoa; phylum Chordata; class Actinopteri; order Cypriniformes; family Cyprinidae; genus Sinocyclocheilus; species Sinocyclocheilus grahami. Next base: position 168,643 of record NW_015506211.1, on the reverse strand, counting down.
CTTTTGGGTTGTTTTGACCCAGCTTTTGGGTTGTTTTGACCCAGCTTTTGGGTTGTTTTGACCCAGCTTTTGGGTTGTTTTGACCCAGCGGTTGGGTTCAAAACAACCCAATAGCTGGTTTTGTCCCTTTTTAACCCAGCGCTGGGTTATATTTAACCCAGCATTTTTTAGAGTGTATTGTTCAAAAGTTTGGGGTCAGTAAGATTTTAATTTTTTTAAAGAAATTATTGCAATAAATTAATTAAAAAGTGACATTAAAGTGACATCAGAAATGTTTCTTGAGCAGCAAATCAGTATAATAGAATGATTTCTGAAGATCATGTGACACTGAAGACTGGAGTAATGATGCTGAAAATCACAGGAATAAATTATATTTTAATATATATTCACATAGAAAATATTTATTGTAAATTGTAATATTAAAAAATATTCCTGTTTTTACTGCATTTTAATCAAATAAATGCAGCTTTTGTTGAGCATAAGACACTTATTTCAAAAACATTAATAAAATCTTACTGACCCCAAACTTTTGAACTGTAGTGTACATTAGATGGAGACTCGACACTGTACAGGCTCAACAATATGCATAACAATAACCAACAATTTTGTATCGGCAGACATATCATTTACAGTCTTTATAGTTTGAGAGTTTCTTGAACTGCTATGGTTTCGTGCTCTTGGCACCCAGTTATTCGCCACACAAAGCACATTGTAGTCGACACAAAGCATGTTTATCCTCGTTGCAGGGAATGCACTGAGATAAAGTGCCATTGTGATGTATTTAATTCACTGGATTATCCAAAAATAGGCTTTACCCAATTGTCTTTTTCATTTCCTCTTAGTTTTTATTACAAAATAAGATTTGTCATACCACCCACTGCTAACCTCCAGCACCTTGGTGCATCCAGGGTGCAGAAGTCCGTCTAGTTCCCCATCAACATTAATTAATGTGATTAATGTGGTTTTGATCATTTCCACCGGATGGGGCGCATGTTTGTATGGGTCTCAAGCAGCCGGTGGTGGTTTCTCAGCTTGTAATAACGGCACTCAGAGTCACAGATGAATTAATTTGATCCTCTAAAGGAGCCACTGTAGTGGTTTTTCATTCATTAGTTAGTGGTTTAACTGCGTGTTTATGGGATGCTTTTTAATATGAAGCATCCCCCACCATGAGATTTTCTCATTTTGGCACATATTGAAGAGGACGTGTTAAAACCCCTTTTGACAGACTGTGAAATTCTTTCTCTGTACAGCAGTTGTCTGTCGAGTCTGCCACTTGCCTGCTAAATGTTTAATTGGCTCGCTAAAAAGAAACATCTTGAGAGCATGTCAGGTGCTGTTCATGAGAAGTATCCCTATATGATGCGCCTGAATTATCTGTCTGTGATAATTGTAACCATTCAGATCCATGTTAAAAATGTAAACATCTATACCATTCAAAAATTAAAGTTGGTAAGATTTTTTTGAATGTTTTTGGAAGAAAATACAGTAAAACAGCAATATTGTGAAATATTACAATTTAAAATAACTGTTTTCTATTAAAATATATTTTAAATAATTAACTTGTTCTTGTGATGCAAAGCTGAATTTTCAGCATCATTATTCCAGTGTCACATGATCCTTCAGAAACCATTCTAATTTGCTGATTTGCTGAAGATTTCTGATTATTATTAATGTTGAAAACGACTGCTTAAAGTCCCCATGAAACCAAATTAAAGTTTTTTGGGTGTTAGTATCAATATGTTAGTCTTAAGGTTATCTATAAGGCAGTGTGCTCCAAAACAGTGACAAAATTCGCATTTAGAAGATATAAGCATTCAAAGCTTGCAGTTCGTCACTTCCGCCAAAACGGCTCAACGATTTTTTTTGACGTCACATCGTACTTCAGCTTCTCATCAAACTTTCTGTCCAATCAAATGCTCTCTAGAATCCGAAGCCCCGCCCCCTGCACTATAAAATAGATGCTGAAGCCGCGGCTGAAATCGGTCACTTGTCCACAGAATGAGTATTTTCTGTACAGTGAATGGCACGTAGTGCACTATATAGGGGACAGGGAATGATTCAAACAGTGTAAATATGCTTTCTATTGAGGAAAAAAAGAAGTCTGGTTTCGTTCTGTGTCCCGCTAACCACCGCACCGCACACACACTCTGCTCCGGTCCAGAGACACGATAGCACGGAGCGGATCACATGCACGAGTCGCCGCAGACCACAAAATGTATCGGAGCTATTTGAATTCTACACAGAATGCTATATTTTATAGCAATATGGATGAGATTGTGGCTGGCATACTCTGTCAAATGCGACTTTACGGAGCTCAACAGCTCTGAACGGCTCTAGCCAAAGCTGTGATATAAACGAACTCTATTGGCTATTTTAAAAAGGGGCGGGGCTGCTTGATAAGTCCCGCCCTGTCTTCCTGTTTCAGTTAAAATGACGTCAACACATAGAGTAACGCTGCGTGTTTCTAAGCATTTCAGAGGACCTTTAACATTTTTTTATGGAAACCATGATGCATTTTTTAAAAGAAAGTTTAAGAGAACAGCATTTATTTGAAAAGATAATCTTTTGAAGCATTATAAATGTCTTTGTCACTTTTGACAATCAATTTAATGTTTCTAAGCTCAATGAAAGCTGATATCTTAAAAAAAAGTTTTGAACAGTACTATGTAATATTTGATAAATACTTATTGACAAAACCACTTTCAAAAATTTATTTTTTTCTGAGAATTTCAGAAAAAAAGAAGTGACCCTGTTGTGACCTCTACATGAAACGTGTCAATGTTCTGAAACAATACCAAATTACATTCTGAAAATAGTAAGTCAGCATTCAAGCTGAACAGTTGAATGGCTGAAATCATCCTGTTTGTGTGTGTGACCCACACACTGTTTATTTTCTGTGGGGGTCTTATCTCCTTATCCTGCATTTGTTTTGTCCGTCAGACACACAGATGCAGTTTTTGGCACGTCACAGATAAGTTTTGAGATTACTGTAATTCTTTTCTGCCTGTGATGAGTACACAAACGTTATCTTCCTGACACAGATGACTTATACTCGGAAGAGTACTGCAGACTTGCCCGAGGCCAGAATAATGCTGAATAAACCTCAAGCTCTGCTTTGCTGCAGTTTAGCTAACGTCAGTGGTGTATAAAGTACCTGAAAGCCATACTCAAGTAAAAGTACAGATATCTTACCAGAAAATGACTTTGGTAGAAGTTGAAGTCACCCTTTAGAATATTACTTGAGTAAAAGTCTTAAAGTATTTGACATTTATTGTACTTAAGTACGAAAAGTATTTTTTAAATCTTAAACGTACTTAAGTATTGAAAGTAAAAGTACAAGTAAATACAAAATGCAAAAGAAGCAAATAAATATATATATTTAAAAAAATGTTCATACACAGCTTGAGTAGCAAGATTGTGTTCAGTTTTAACTCTTTCTTCCATTTAGCATTTTTTGGGTATGAATAAGAAGCACTTCATCTGGTATTTAGTGTCTTTCATTCCAACATAAGAAAACATTTCTGGAATCTGCATCTGAAGTGATATTTAGATGTATTTACACAGTTTAATGTATCTCAGAGGGGACATGGGTGCATTTAACCTGCAGTTACAGATGAATAAATAATGCTTTGTTTTTAACATAAAACGTTGAACACTGTTATTTGAAATGATTTTAAAACATGAAAAAAATAGTCGAAATGTAAAATTAAAACCACCAGTAGGTGACAGCAAGTGACTGATGAATTAGTGATTCATTTATTCAACCGATTCGTTCAAACCGCTGATTCATTCAGGAACAAAGCATTTGACTGTGTAAATGAGTGAATCACTGAATCATTTATTCAACCGATTTGTTCAAACCGCTGATTCATCCAGGACAAAGCATTTGACTGTGTTAATGAGTGAATCACTGAAACATTTATTCAACCAACTCGTTCAAACCGCTGATTCATTCAGGAACAAAGCATTTGACTGTGTTAATGAGTGAATCACTGAAACATTTATTCAACCAACTCGTTCAAACCGCTGATTCATTCAGGAACAAAGCATTTGACTGTGTTAATGAGTGAATCACTGAATCATTTATTCAACCGATTCGTTCAAAAAGCTGATTCATTCAACAAGTAAACACCATTGCTCAGAGACGCAAAACAGTGCTGTGATCTTTGTTTGGAACTATTTTCGTTGGCAGAATTGAGCAAAATCAACCAATATTATGTCTAAAATGTAAGTCACTTATTGCTAACTTTACTGAACTTGTATAAAATTATTATTAAATTTGTTATGCTGATATCTGCAGAAAAACGGTACTCTTTGTGTGATATAGATTAAGGTAACTATATTAAATTATATAAATATAAAAAGAATACAGAAGCATTTTTGCCGTCTACAATTTAGAATACCTTGAATTTTGAGTTTTAATAGACTATTAAATCACGTGTGTGTGATTTGTTGATATACTCGATATTGTCAGATCGCACATCATTACAACAACACTTACCATATTATCGTAGATGTATATCGCAGACCCTAGACTCGACTTGAGTGGAAAATGAAAAAAAAAATCGAGTATACATTTTAATTAGGAAATGTAGTGGAGTAAAAGTAAAAGTTGGCTGAAATATAAAAACTCAAGTAAAGTACAGATACTCCCAAAAAAATACTTAAGTACTGTAACGAAGTATTATTACTTGTTACATTACACCACTGGCTAACATGCACAAACAGCTTGCAGTAAGCCTGCTTTTTTGGTTGTGTTTAGGAATGGAAAGTTTCTATAAGTGCACACAGCTCTCAGTAAGACTCCAGCAGAGCTCCATAACACTGCAGTCAATTAATGCCTAAGCCCTGCCGCATACGAGCATGGCTGTGCGTGACTACGCCACGTCTCTTTTCTACACAGGAATGCAGGAGCAGAATCTGGTAGTACATGTGAAAAAAGGGTCAGTGTTACCTCAGAACACTATATGCAGCGACTTAAGAGCCGCAGTTGCTTTGAGCTGGAACTTAATAGTATTTCACAGATATTTTTCTGGCATTCTTCCTTCTCTGAGCGTGCCGAGCATTGTCCAGGCTGCGACATAGCACTCTGAACTTTGAATGAGAGGGAACAAATGCACAAGAATAGGAGAGATGATGTCAGCTAGAGGGAATGTATGACCCACGGCGCTCTCTGTGTCCTCTAATGGAGTTTGAATGAATGCGTTCAACAGGTACTGCAAGAAGTTCTGTGCTGAGACAGCCGTGGAGCTGCAGAGGACGGGGCAGTGAATTTTACAACACCATACTAGTGTACTGCACTGTGCAGTATGTTCTAGTACTAGAGACCAATATGTTTTATCATTGACAGATGCCACAATTAACTGTAATATGATGCGATAATTGCAATATCTTGATTGGGGAGCAACTACAAAAAGCAACACTACTAATTGAGCAACATTTTTTGTTATTCTGAAGTGCGTTTCGGTCCTCGATTTTGATTGGTTAAGAGTTCCAAGAGTTCTGATGTAACAAGTCCAGCAGCATTGAGACCTTTCACACCATTTGGTGGCAACAAGTGACCTTGGTAACACCTGCTGCTCTTTATGAGTGAGTCATTGAATCATTTACTCAACCGATTCATTCAGTGTTTAAGCCACCCTTCTTGTGATATTGCTTAATTAGTGTGACAATATCTGTTTAAAAAACTTTTCCCAGTGAGTAGTGTTGTTGCGTGACACAATGCTACATAATTTGTTTTGTAAAATTGTATTAATAGCTTTACAAGTGAGTGAACTGAAGTAATAAACTCAATTACTTAAAAGTATCAGGAAGCGTTGAGAAATTATTCATTGCAATTATTCATTCATTTTAATTTTGTTTTCCTTGTGATATACAAAGTCACATTGTAATATTTATCGTAACTTTATAAAATATGAAATTTGGGTATATGTTGCTCATTAATTATATTTATATATATATATAATCATATTTTCAAATGCTATGTAATTCTCATGAAGTATATTTTTATTCAACAAAAATTTGTGTACATGCCTTCGAACAAGCTCTGTATGTTTGGCCTGATTTCCTAAAGGAGTTTTTTGAACTTCATAAACCACTTTAGTGTAAGCTGACCTCAAAGCTAATAGATGTGGACTAAAAGCCACAAAACACTAATTTTGTTTTTATGGGCTCTTTAAAGTGCCTTAACAGGAGACAGGGAAATGCTCCAGCTCTTTTCAAACGGTGATGAACGGACGTGAGCCAGAGCACAGATATGGCAGGAGAACAGCTCTAGGCGCAGCACTGGTGCTGTTAATCTGTCACCTTATCTCCTGCAGCGCCTGCGTATCTCAGACGGATACAGTCAATCACATGTGAGCAGCACATGATTTCAGTGGAATAGAGTGGGAGGGGATTAAACTGATGAAAGTTTGGGATAGGAGGAAAGAGACCTTTCTGAACAAAGCGTGGGGTGTGAATTTCCTTTTCATCCTGAGAACAAAATGTGTAGCTGGTTCCTGTGTGTGTGGTGTTGAATAACAGTTTAAGCTGCTGTATGCATATGATTTCTTTTGGCCAAGAAAGTAGTACAAAAATAGTTTTAACTCCTAAATCAAAATAAAGAAAAAAATAACTAATCCTTATGTTACTATAATACATTTTGAATAAATTAAACGAATTACAACATATATTATGGTGTACTGTGGTACAGTATAAATGTACAGATGTACAGTATAAATATCTTTATAATAATTTTCATAGCAGTTAATAGAAACAAGGATTTTAGCTTTGCAGAAAATGTGCTTATTTGTCATGAAAGTATCACAAAACAAAAAAAATCCTAAAATAGTGAAAATAATTGTGGGTGAAATATGACAGAAATCACGATATATCTAGAGACTAAAATGCATTTGACAGCTGTATGCTACACATTTTACACACAGTGAAGCTTATGTAACAGGAGGTGTGACATAGTAGCCAAAACTGGAGCTGGTAACTTTAAAGGGGTCATATGATGCGATTTCAATTTTTCCTTTGGAGTGTTACAAGCTCTTGGTGCATAAAGAAGATCTGTAAAGTTGCAAAGACTAAAGTCTCAAATCCAAAGAGATATTCTTTATAAATTTGAGAGTCATCCACGCCCTCCTAAAACGCCTCGTTTAAACACGCCCCCACATATCTACATCACTATGTGGGAAGATTTGCATAACGGCACCCAAATGTTCACGCAAAGAAAGAAGGCGTAACTTTGATTCTCGCTGTAGTATTGTTATTATTTACGCTGCACGATGCAACTCGTAAAAAGGCAGTATAAATCATTATAATGCGTAATTATGTCCTCACTGTATGCAACAAATGCCTCGTTTATAATAGGTTTTAATGTTTTTGTCTCGTCGCTC
>NW_015506211.1:93342-161187 GCF_001515645.1 Sinocyclocheilus grahami | reverse complement strand
TTAAAGGGGTCATATGATGCGATTTAAATTTTTCCTTTCTCTTTGGAGTGTTACAAGCTCTTGGTGCATAAAGAAGATCTGTAAAGTTGCAAAGACTAAAGTCTCAAATCCAAAGAGATATTCTTTATAAATTTGAGAGTCATCCACGCCCTCCTAAAACGCCTCGTTTAAACACGCCCCCACATATCTTCGTCACTATGTGGGAAGATTTGCATAACGCCACCCAAATGTTCACGCAAAGAAAGAAGGCGTAACTTTGATTCTCGCTGTAGTATTGTTATTATTTACGCTGCGCGATGCAACTCGTAAAAAGGCAGTATAAGTCATTATAATGCGGAATTATGTCCTCACTGGATGCAACAAATGCCTCGTTTATAATAGGTTTTAATGTTTTTGTCTCGTCGCTCTGGGACACGGCATCACAGTATGGTGAGGGGCGTAACATTTCCGTCACACGCTTGAGGTATTCGGCCAATCACAACGCACTGGATAGCTGTCCAATCACAGCACACCTCGCTTTTCAGACCGATGAGCTTTGTAAAATTCGATGCGTTTCAGAAAGGCGGGCATAGAGGAGAAACAATAATGTACAGTATGTGGAAAATAATGTTTTTTTAACCTTAAACCGCATAAACACATTTCATTACACCAAATACACAAAATAATGTTATTTTTAGCAACGTCATATGACGCCTTTAAGTTTGCTGATTTGAAATCATGATGAGCTATCATCATCATTACACCCTTTTTGAAGACACTTAACCTCAGGTTACTCCTGGAGGACTAAACCAGTAATAAGTAAACTGTTTGTCAAGTTGGATAAAAGTGTAAGCTTAAAGACTACTGGCAAAGCATGCTTCGTAAACCACCTCCACATCATCATACACTACATTGTCAGCAGTTCTTTGTCTCTTCCTACATCATAATCATCATCAGTGTGGCCACCTGTGCTGAAATGACACATTGAATGTTCTGCTGAATCAACAAAGCGTTAATGCTGGATTGAGAGAAGTCACACCAAAAACAGGCCTGCCGTGGTTTTACTGCTGCTCAGCACTGAAGCTTTGACTACTTGCCTTGTCCATGTGTATCACACACCCACATTCAAAGCATTTGCATGTTACACAGCCTCTGCTATCATCTTGCTTTGCATTTAAGCTTCGCTAAAAATTTGCTTATTTGTCATGAAAATGTCACAATACAAAAAAACACACAAAAACTGTGTTTCAAAACCTACAGCAGTGGCTATAAGTAAAGACTACCTCAAAACAGTAACTGCGTTATGAACAACTTTATTCTGGCAATAATTTGAGGGATTGCATCACGTTTGGTTTTAAATCTTGTCACAGCACGGAGCCGGCCCTCTTAAGAGTTCTAAATGATGTCATGTTGACTACAGATTCTGGCCAGTCTATGGCTCTGGTCTTGTTAGACCTTAGCTCTGCCTTTGATCTGGTCAACCATGATATTCTTATATCTCGTCTTGAGGCATGTGTTGGTTTACGGGGCACGGTATTACATTGGCTTAGGTCATATCTTACTAACAGGAGATATGTCGTCAACATTGGGCATCATTCCTCCTCTGAGATGCTTTTAAGATCTGGTGTACCTCAAGGATCGATTCTTGGTCCGGTATTGTTCTTACTTTATATGCTGCCTTTAGGGTTTATTTTTAACAAGCATGGGGTCTCTTTCCATCTGTATGCAGATGACACCCAAATTTACATCCCCTTAAAGCGTGGTAAAAAGCATGCCATAAAGCCCATTTTGGATTGCCCGAAGGAACTGAAACTTTGGCTTGCAACAAATTTTTTGTGCCTCAATGAAAGTAAAACTGAATTCATTATGTTTGGTCCCAATGATCATAGTTTACACAATTTTGAAACTACATCTCTATCACCATACAGCACCACCTGTGTCAGAAACTTGGGTGTTTGGTTTGACAATAACCTTAAATTTGACAAGCAGATAAGTACTATTGTTAAGTCCTGTTTTTATTATATCTGGCTTCTCTCCAAAGTGAAGTCATTTCTATCATTAAAGAAGCTTGAAATAGCAATACATGCATTTGTTACATCCAGGCTTGACTACTGTAATTCTCTGTATGTTGGTGTTCCTTAGTCCTGTGTTTCTCGTCTGCAGTTAGTCCAGAATGCTGCAGCTCGGCTTCTTACTGGAAAGTGCAAATATGAGACTGTTACACCGGTTTTAATATCACTTCATTGGCTTCCAGTAAAGTACAGAATTGATTTTAAAATTCTACTTTTTGTTTTTAAATCTCTTCACAAGTTGGCCCCACTGTACTTAACCGAGTTGTTACAGCCTCATACTTTGTCGAGATCACTAAGATCTACTAATTCTGACCTGCTGCATGTTCCTAGGACAAGGCTAAAAACGAGAGGTGACTGTGCCTTTTCTGTTGTCGGCCCAAAACTATGGAATAGTCTCCCCTCTCACATCAGAACTGCCCCAACCTGGTCTGTTTTTAAATCCACTCTAAAGACCTATTTATTTTCGTTGGCGTTCGATGTCCCAAAATTGTCTTTGACTTTGTTCTCAGGAACGCCACACATTTTACAGCTTGTGTATATTCTGTGTATATTTAATGTGTAATTTTGCAATTTGCCTATTGTTGGTATAGTGTTGTAAAGCACTTTGGTCAACTCCGGTTGTTTTTAAACTGTGCTATATAAATATAATTGTATTGTATTGTATATGTCTTCTTCTGAAATACCACAATTCTTGACAACATGCTCTGTGAAGCTCCAGCTAATTGAAGATACATTATTTCACATCAATGCTTTATAGTCAGAAACTGATCCTAGATCAGTTGTCATTTGTACACAAATGCAATAGGCCTAAATGTTGCAAATTCGAGATCAATTACTTAACTTGGAGTGCTGTTTTCAGGTTATTCTCACATGCCACCAATGCAGTTGTCCTGATGTGCTGGCTGTAGCGGGAAAACCCATGGCTGAAACAGATGTTTCCCTCTTGTTGAATAATCTCCTCTTCTCCTGTTGTTGTTCTTGAGACATAATAGGAAGCCGCAGGAGGAAATTACCACTTGTTTTAATCCTAGCTGAAATGCATTCCCCTTGTGGGCACTGGCACAACCTTGCACCCGTGATCTGGATGGTGGTTTGTGCCATTACAAATATTAATGAAAGCAAAGTTCAGCCCTTCTAAAAAAAATGTATTCAACATTCTTATCCAAAGTGTTGGTTTGGAAAAGCAACTGTAGCACTTTCACATAATTTAGAATGACAGCCTCTTATTTTTCTCTGGCTTGACAGACTGCACTTCACAGCTATGATTTGTTTTATTACTAGCTTCATAACCTGTTTGCACTTTACGCATCAAATTGTAGTTTTTGAGCTCTTGCACACATAATTAAAACGATCTTTTGTCATGAAGCTGTTTTTTTCTCATTTGGAACGGCAAGAAAATTTCCTTGACTCAGTGCTATTTTGTCATCAAATGTTATGGGTCTACTCTTCCGAAACATGCAGAAACACCTCATCAGCAGCCCCAGACAAAATCTGTGGACTTTTTTCCCAAATTTTCCATGCTGATTTTTAGGGAGAATATGCCTAATGGATTTAACTGTGGTACACTGTGTTAAATGAACTGACAGTGGTTTAAATCATACATTTTTTTCTAAATGAGAATTGGCTATTTTTGGAACTGACGCACCGATCCAATACCTGGATCAGGTATTGTCACAGGTGATACTGATTATGACAATGGCAACCTTACTGGTAGGAGCACAGTCAAATTAGAGAACATATTCCCCGCCCCTTGCGTTTGAATTAAATGTGTAGAACTTTATGAATGAACATTCTAGTTCTTTGAAAATCTGCTTTCAGCATGTACATGTTCTCAGACGACCTACCCATCGGTGAATTTATGGTTGTTTAACCAGGAAAAAAAAGGGGTTTGCTCTCTTGTGAGTCTCGGGGCCTCATCTCTGCTCTCCCAGCGGCCGGCCCCGCAGCTGCCAGACCCCGTAATTTGGCACGGAGATGAAAGCGTGTCTCGCGCTCCACTCTGTCCTCTGTGACAAAGCCTGACTGCAGCACAGTCACAGACTCGTCCATTAACTGCACAGCTTGCCCTGTGACGGCACGACTTCACTGACACAACAGACACCCTGAGACTCGTAGGTGGGAAATCTGTCATGCGCACAGTTCGCACACCAGCAGACTTCCATTACTGATTTATTAGCACAGGATTGGTTTCCTCCGTCTCCAGAGATCATTTTTTATCCGACTTTAAAGGGAAACCAGGATTGGTTTCTCCAGGACATAAAAACATGGAATGTGTTTGGTTTGGATATGCATAGCCTTCCAGAGGCCTCAGATCCAGGCCTTGGCAGCGGCAGGCGGCCACAATCTCTCTATAGAATGGCAGTGCTCTTTGAAACGACTTGCTGCCATTTAAAAAATGCAGCCTTGTGTTTAAAGTTGAAGGCGTGGCCGAATGTGAATTCTGTTACTTTCCTCTCTGCATTCAGGACTAGGTCTCACGGATGGTTTTTGGTGAAATTGGATGCTGCAGCTGTGCATTTTATGTAAAACAGAATGGTCTGAGCTAATTGAGTCATTGTAAATTACTTTGGCATTTGCAATAAAGGGGCTTGTAATAACGTGAGAGCGGTCAATGATTGTGCCAGACTTCTCACTTTTTCCGTTTCAGAGAATGATCAGACGTTGAACTTTTACATTGTGTTGAAAAAGGCCAACGGTCATTTGATTTGTTTGTTCTAGCATTGGCTTGCCAGCATGGCAATGAGTTTAAACACTTACTCCCACAAAAGCCATTGGAAGTTGTCGTTTCCTAAGCTTGGGGCTTTGGTGTTAAATCTAATCTTGTGCTGCTCAACCTTTGCCCTCTGACCACTGAGATCATCTCCGACTTAAATTTACTGACCCTTTTAGGGACATCACAGCCCTGTTCTGATCTCCCCTTCTGCAGTGGATGAAATGACCCTAATCCTTCGAGACTTGTGACATACAAAATGAAAGCCAAGATGAACGTTTTCTCTTGTCCTCAATAATCTGGTGAATGGATTAACTTTCCACATTCAGAGCCTTGCTTTATTTCTTGATGTTTAAACCTTTTGAGACTCTTTTTAAACCAGTTGTGCATAAGGTACTATTTAGCCTAGCAATGGAGGGAATAGACACAAAAATTCTACAAATTAAATTAAATTTCTCATAGCTTCATATATCAATATTTATTGCTCCTTATTCATTTCAGATTCAGTTCTTGAATATTATTTACATGTTTAAATACACTACACTCTTAAAAATAAAGGTGCTTCAAAAGGTTCTTCTAAAGCTGCCATAGAAGAACCATTTTTGGTTCCACAAAGAAGCATTCAGTCAAAGGTTCTTTAAAGAACCATCTCTTTCTTACCTTTTTATAATCTGAAGAACCTTCTTTCGCCACAAAGAACCTTTTGTGAAACAGAAAGGTTCTTCAGATGTTAAAGGTTCTTTATGGAACCATTTAGACAAAAAGGTTCTTCTATGGCATCGTGAAGCACCTTTATTTTTAAGAGTGTAGTTATTTTATTTACAGGTGATTTTGTTCACCATAACAATTATGGCTTTTATCAACTTCTGTATCAAAGGTAAATGTCATATGTTACTATAAATTACGGAGAGCTGCACATCAGGGGAGGCAAGAGAAATGCGGTCTCCCACTGTAACTTCAACCATTGGTGTCACTGTTCGACAGTGTCACTTTAGAAAATGCAAGTGATATATATTTTTTATGTCGTATTTTGTAATATTTGTGTTATTTTTGTATTGTGGATTATTTTCTCATCCATCTTTTTGGGAAGTCACTGCCTCCCTTGCCTCCTTAGAGGAAACGCCCCTTAAACTAACCAATGGTAAGTAGTAGCCCCTAGCGTGAACTTTCTGTCCCTGTTTAAGTAAGAACTGTAGCCTTTTTTCAGAGGACTCTGATGCGTGTGCTCTGTGGTGTGTTTGAGTTGGCTACACGTGTGACCACATGCTCCTCTGGGCCCATCTGCAACGATTATTTATTTACACGCTGTGATGCTTAACCTCGAGCAGGCAAGGGCATCCCAAACCTCAGCAGCAGGGTAGGATGAACTCTGTACATATCCTGCCCATCTCTTTTCAAACGCAATGCTAATCTATCTTCGGTAGCTCCCTCAATCATACGTTGAGCACGCTTGACTCTTCCCAGACGTCACTGCTGACATTCCCAAGATTCAAGATTCAAGAAAAATTAGCATTTGCCTAGTAAAATCAAACATTTTAGTTGGCAAATTACAGAATGGTGCTAAATAGATGGTGGTTTAGAAGTAGAGTCATCTAGGGGTGCCCAAAACGCTAGGCTTAGGGTTTTGTTAGTGCTTTAGGAAACACTGGAACTAACTAACAAACAGTTCCTTTTCAGATCTGACAAAATAAAGTGTCACCATTGGTGACTGGGGTTTAAATTATGGCCACATATATTAGTTTTTTGTCGCATTTGTAGCCATTTTAGTTGCAGTCTGGATGTTTGATTATAACATGCAATGTTCAAGACCTACACTACTGGAAAAACAGATATTACACAGATAAAGACTGGCTTTTTCTCTCACGGAGAACCTGACATCCCTGTTATCAGGGCTTCATCAGGGGTCTTGAGAACAGGCTGACGTGAGTCTCTGCATTCCAGTGTGGAGAGGTTTAAGCGTGTGAAAGGTCTGCCATCCCTCCTAAACAACAGTCACTGTGAGCTGGGCCAGTTGTTCACCTTTATCTCTGTTCACAGGCGTAATTTTGCCTGTTTTGATTCCGTTATCATCTCATGGGAACTGCTGGGGTTAGTGTGTAACAAATCACAGGGCTCTATTTAACATATTTGTATGTTTTCAAACTTTCATATTTTTCCCTTTCTTTCCTGGGTGCATATGAGAGGAATCTTCATTTCGAAATAAAAACCATTGTTGCTAAGTAGGATAAATGATAAAAAAAGTTAAATACAGTAAAAATAAGGTTATAATATATGCTAATATACAGTATGCTAGGTTAGAAAACATTTTAAAGCACATAAAATGGAGCATAGAGACATCCATGAGCACTGTAAGTGATGAGACGAACAAAACATTGGAAAGGAAAAGGACATTGAACCAATTCATTGAGATGGATGGTGATGGACATTAAAATGGAGCTGTTTTACAGAATCGGATCAAACTTCCCGAGACTGTATTTTTGCTGTTGAGTTTTAAACCAGAAATGTCACAGTGGCAATTTTGTGTAATGACCAGAGCATGTGAGCGAAGCGGAGCGGTGTGACTATTAGATTATAAATTACTGTTGCCTATATCTAGCCTACATTCTGTAGGTCTACCTATTGGTTCCGGTCAGTTAAAAAAAAAAAAAAAAGTGGTGTAGGCTAATATCTTCTGTACTCTGTAGTTCTGTATTTAGGCCTATATACAGCTGTGTGTTAGCTTAGGTCTACAGTTTAACTGAGATTATTTAATAACTACGGAGCTCCGAATATAATTCGAATTAACAATTCATCTCTACGACGTCAGCAGGTTTTATTATTTTTAAAATTAATTTATTATTATTTATTAATTTTAAGCAATAATGATTTTAATAAGTAATTACGAAATATAATAATTCGTTCCATGATTTAGGCCTACTAAAACTAGGGAACGAACGAATTAACAAACGAATGAATTCGTGGCAGCTAATTCCTGCTCATTCTTAACTTTGATTTTTATTTTACATTTATGTAAAAGGCTTGCAACTTTGTTGAAACAATATCTGAACTCCATAACTGCTCTACTATTCTCGATCTCTACAGATTCTCGATCTCGAACAAGCAAATCACCAAAGGGCATTCTGGGTTGAGCGAGCGGCGCTGAGCGTATTGAGCGAGTGGAGCAGAATCTTCAGAAAGGCGCTCTGCGCTCTTAAGGAAATATTACCACTCCGCTCCGCTCACATGCTCTGGTCATGACACAGGAAACATCCGTAAAATCCAAGCCCTAGATGTTAAGTGCCACAACACATGTACTAACCACTAGGAGCAAACACGTTTTTTGAGTGACCTCACTAGGAGATCTTCTCACCCTCTGCATGGAGACCTGGAAGTGTTTTACTGGGGAGGACCGAACGGACACAATTGTCTGAGTGATTTTACTTTTTGGAACAATGGTCTAGGGAAGGAAGTGCAATAAGGGGCCTATCCTAAGTCCTTGAAAGCCTGGCTGCTTTCGATTGGGCCTGTGTCAACAGACCCCCCACCTAATCTCGCCAAGGGTCACACTTGCTTTTGCACCCTCCGTTCCCGCTCGAACAATCCCTCCGTCTGTGTGGAATCCCAACCCCCTTCACCTCTGGTTTGGGATGGCACAAACTGGAAAATTGGCTCACAAAGGGAAGTACATTCTTCCATGCAGAAAACAACGTGTAAACAAAGAAGACCACCAGAGACATGAACTGAGATGGGGTTGTCTTTGCCTGCTGGAGCAGAAGTGTGCTGTTCCACCCTGTCTCTCGCTGTGGACACTATGTGCGTATTACAAATTCATGTGAAGAGCCAGAGAGATGAGCAAAACGATGAAGATGGGTTGGAATTTGGTGTCATTATGTAACTTGAGACTGGTTAAGAGAAAGAGTTTGAAAGGGATGGTGCGTTTGCCCTGATCGGAGTCTAAGATTCCGGTCTGTAGATGTGGAAAAGAGCCCAGATGTTCAATTAAGTGCCGGAGGAAGTCTTGATGACAGGATATGGATGTTACCTAAAGCACAGTCTAGGACTCTTTAGAGAAAGCCTGCTTCCTATGATCTTATGCTTCCTATGACATAATCCAGCAAGTGCTGAGGAAACAGCAAAAATGTGTACAGATGTGCACCCAAACACCACGTTTATGTTCTTGTTGAGCATTTAATTTAATATATGTTGGAACATGGCTGCAAGAATTTGCCTACTGTAGCTACAATGGCACAGTCAACATACTTTTGCCCAAGTATTTTTTTCACTTGTTTTTTTGCGATTTAGTTTTCTTGGTCTGGCATATCTCCTCGCACAATTGTATTAGCATAGCAGGGCTCTTAAACAGCCTAGTTTTGTGAGCGAGACTGTCAGTTTCTCAGCTCTGATATGGTACAAAAATCCAGAGTGGTAGCTGTCGCCAGCTTCATTTACACAGCCGATAAGAGGACCAGGGGAAGTGTGTTTCTCCTTCTCCAAACACGTAATCTCCCTGCACTGCAGGTGTTCCATTGTCGGGTCAAGAGGACTGGAATGGAGCTGTGAACTTCCTGGAATCTGCCACCTCTGACTTTCTGCTGAAATTCTTCAGGCCTCAAACATTTGAGACGGCCATAGATGCTAAGCAGTCCACCCCTGCTTTCCTTCTGTTTAATCAAAAAGTTTCTTGAGTAGTCATTACCGAAGAGGAAGGTCGTCAGTCATTGAGCCATTGTTTTAGTGGTCATGACTGCTCAGGGCAGTTTGGTGTGCAGGAAGGAGCCGATGTATAGAAATCAAACATCAAACATTCAGCTCAAGGATCAAAGCCGCACTAGTTGCCAGTTTGTAGGATACAGTTGCTGTGAATGCAAGCACAGCTTCTTGAATAGGGAAATATAGGATTCTCCAAAACAGGACCATTACCAAATTACCAAATAGTACAGGGGGTTCCAGTCCTGCTCCTGAAGGGCCAACGTTCTGCAGAGTTAATTTCCAACATTTCCAAACACGCCTGCCTCAAAGCTCCTAGTGCTTCAGGTGTGTCTAACTGGGGATAGAGTGGCCCTCCAAGAGCAGGATTGGGCACCTCTGAGATTGGCTCTTGAAAGGAGGGATGGCCTTTCCTACAGCTGCCATAATGTTTTGTTGAGATTTCGGCCATACCTTAAATTACAAAAAGCTGTCGGCACCAATAGCCTTGTGGGCAGTGCATCGACATATAGTGCCATTGTGCTACGTGTGTCCCGAGTTCGAATCCTGAGCAAAAAATGCCAAAAATAAATAATAATAATAATAAAAAAACAACTACAAGTTTGTTTCATGTTGCACAACTTTGACAAAAAAGTGATTGTTATGTTTTGTAGGGTGTGCAAAACTAGCAAGTTATACCTCAGTTTGCAGCAATACCGCCATGCATAAATGCCAATTTTATCATCAATAATGGTTTATTTCAGTGAATTCCAATAAGTGAACACACGTAGCCACACCAAGACCACTTTTTAAAGTGGACTCAAACTAACTAATTGAACCAAATTTACACATGTTCTGTTCTCAAACAGACCTGTGGGTTACCAACTTAAACCACTAATGTATTAGCGCAACTCATCAGTCACAAGGTTCTCATTTATAATCCTGTCTTTAAGTTTCTTATTGTGTACAGCAAAGCTCAGTCTAGAACTTAAGTGCCCTATATGTGCAGATAAGGTAGATTTTTTAGCAGTTTGGTGTGCAGGAAGGAGCCGATGTATAGAAATCAAACATCAAACATTCAGCTCAAGGATCAAAGCCGCACTAGTTGCCAGTTTGTAGGATACAGTTGCTGTGAATGCAAGCACAGCTTCTTGAATATGGAAATATAGGATTCTCCAAAACAGGACCATTACCAAATTACCAAATAGTACAGGGGGTTCCAGTCCTGCTCCTGAAGGGCCAACGTTCTGCAGAGTTAATTTCCAACATTTCCAAACACTCCTGCCTCAAAGGTCCTAGTGCTTCAGGTGTGTCTAACTGGGGATAGAGTGGCCCTCCAAGAGCAGGATTGGGCACCTCTGAGATTGGCTCTTGAAAGGAGGGATGGCCTTTCCTACAGGTGCCATAATGTTTTGTTGAGATTTCGGCCAGACCTTAAATTACAAAAAGCTGTCGGCACCAATAGCCTTGTGGGCAGTGCATCGACATATAGTGCCATTGTGCTACGTGTGTCCCGAGTTCGAATCCTGAGCAAAAAATGCCAAAAATAAATAATAATAATAATAAAAAAACAACTACAAGTTTGTTTCATGTTGCACAACTTTGACAAAAAAGTGATTGTTATGTTTTGTAGGGTGTGCAAAACTAGCAAGTTATACCTCAGTTTGCAGCAATACCGCCATGCATAAATGCCAATTTTATCATCAATAATGGTTTATTTCAGTGAATTCCAATAAGTGAACACACGTAGCCACACCAAGACCACTTTTTAAAGTGGACTCAAACTAACTAATTGAACCAAATTTACACATGTTCTGTTCTCAAACAGACCTGTGGGTTACCAACTTAAACCACTAATGTATTAGCGCAACTCATCAGTCACAAGGTTCTCATTTATAATCCTGTCTTTAAGTTTCTTATTGTGTACAGCAAAGCTCAGTCTAGAACTTAAGTGCCCTATATGTGCAGATAAGGTAGATTTTTTAAAATGTCATATTTTATAATGGCAGTGCTCATGGCTCGTTTCAGATGGAGCACAATCTATCTGTGTGACTCCACCACCAGAGCCAGAGTAAAATCATGAGCCTTGCTTTTGCTTTGGGTGTGTATGTTTACAGCTTGGCTCCAATGCATTGTCAGTTATAGTAGGGAAAGGCGTTGGCTGCTCTTTTGTAGTTGAACATATAATTGTGTACTTTTGATATAAGCAGTGGTTGCCTAAATTTAGTGTTTTCTTTCTTTCTTTCTTTTTAAAGACTTTCAAGTTTACAAGCTTCATTCCACAGAAACAAGCAGAAACCTAAAGTCGGCTTTACAGTTCATAAAAAAACAACTACAAGTTTGTTTCATGTTGCACAACTTTGACAAAAAAGTGATTGTTATGTTTTGTAGGGTGTGCAAAACTAGCAAGTTATACCTCAGTTTGCAGCAATACCGCCATGCATAGATGCCAATTTTATCATCAATAATGGTTTATTTCAGTGAATTCCAATAAGAGAACACACGTAGCCAAACCAAGACCACTTTTTAAAGTGGACTCAAACTAACTAATTGAACCAAATTTACACATGTTCTGTTCTCAAACAGACCTGTGGGTTACCAACTTAAACCACTAATGTATTAGCGCAATTCATCAGTCACAAGGTTCTCATTTATAATCCTGTCTGTAAGTTTCTTACTGTGTACAGCAAAGCTCAGTCTAGAACTTAAGTGCCCTATATGTGCAGATAAGGTAGATTTTTTTAAATGTCATATTTTATAATGGCAGTGCTCATGGCTCGTTTCAGATGGAGCACAATCTATCTGTGTGACTCCACCACCAGAGCCAGAGTAAAATCATGAGCCTTGCTTTTGCTTTGGGTGTGTATGTTTACAGCTTGGCTCCAATGCATTGTCAGTTATAGTAGGGAAAGGCGTTGGCTGCTCTTTTGTAGTTGAACATATAATTGTGTACTTTTGATATAAGCAGTGGTTGCCTAAATTTTGTGTTTTCTTTCTTTCTTTCTTTTTAAAGACTTTCAAGTTTACAAGCTTCATTCCACAGAAACAAGCAGAAACCTAAAGTCGGCTTTACAGTTTAATTAAATCCTTGATTGTGCATATTTATAATTTTTAATAACAAAATTAAATATTTTTTATAATTTTTAGTCACTTTGTCACTTTCCCAAGATGTTTTCAGATATTTTTTGGGAATAAATAGTAAAAAATATCAATATTTGCAGACTTGCATAATTTTATGAAAGCATTTACATGCATAAGAAACATGCCACACTGAGACTTCTTCATTTTGAGGGATGAAGCAAACAGTTCTTTGTATCAGACTATTGAAATATTGGCTAATGGTCTTGAGGCACTGTCCATGTGTTGCTGTCTCCCTTAAGAGCCACAATTGATGACTGACCAAAGACTCTAAGATCACTATTGAGTGGTCTATTATTTTCCATCTTCCTGCCAGTTTAACATCCACTGAGCTGGCTAGTGAGGTCAGGCAGAGGTCAGAGGTTAGTGAAGTGCCCTTTCTTGTTCACAGGAAGAGACAGCGTTACTTAGTCCTGTATGTCCTAGTAAGCTAACAGGAATCTCCAGAAGTCCTCAGACCTTCTCATCAGTCTGGATCCCAGACTCCCTCTGGGGCTCTCATGGGAAAGACCAATGTAAACTGCCTAGCGACTCCTAACCTAAAAGTTTAAGTGTGCAGTTCGTCATTTCTGCACTGCTGGTGGCATTTTCAATAGCAACCACCCAACACATTAGCAACTACCTAGCAAGGACTACATACACTTCAGACGCCTCTCTTCAAACTGTCCAGTTCTTTAGTTACAAGTTGTTGTGCAATTCAAGCTAGTATGCAAGTGTTTCTGTACGTGGGACCTGGTGGTTCATACAGGTTGATGAGAGTTTATTCGAGAGCACTGTAACCTCACATGGTTATACAGACACATTCCACACTGTCCAGTGAATGAACAAACAGCCCTCTCATTTGCTTCATGTGACACATCAGCCAAATGCTTTCAGTAAAAGAGAAAAACAGAGAGATTTTATATATATATATTAGCCATAGTCTCTTGATTGTCTTCATGTGAAGCTGACATTTGTGTTCTGTGTTCTTTCTCGTGTTGTAGAGTTACTGGGCTCCACCAAGAGGCTGAACATCAACTATCAGGATCCAGACGGGTGAGTCATTGTTCTTTTGTGGGTGAATCTCATAATGAAACAATTCAATAACATAATAATCAGGTCAAAACACAGACATTCTGATTTGTGCAGCCAGTCAGCACTTTCCCATAAGGCCTGAGGAGTTATCAGATTAGAAAAGCTGCCAGAGAACTTGTGAGGCATGCAACTCTTTTTAAGTTTAAGTGCTATAGATACCAACTAGGTTCATTGATTAATAACAGTTAGGTAGGTAATTATTAAATAGGTAATTATTTTTTGTATTGGCAGTATTATTAGTATATCATAGTTTAAGGACCAGAGGATGAAAGGCTGATCACCAGAGGATGAGAGGCTCATCAAATAACCATCAAATAATGTGAAAGTTGCAAAGGTAATGTCATAGTTCAAAAAGTCTTAATGGTCCTAAAATAGCCAAACAATTTCTAACATCTATCTCTTGATGTTGGTGTGAAACCAAGTTACTCTGGTAACTCTGCTGTTTTAGGCCTTTTGGATTTGACTGCTGCCTTTGATATGGTCAACCACTCAATTCTTTTATCTAGACTTGAACAGTGTGTCGGCATTAAGGGCATAGCCCTTACATGGTTTCAGTCGTATTTGACAGACAGAAATTTTTCTGTTCACCTTGGTGAATTTTCTTCATTTGCTGCCCCTCTTTTTTGTGGCATCCCCCAAGGGTCAATATTGGGCCCTACGTTGTTTTCTTTGTATATGCTGCCCTTGGGGTATATTTCTAGGCCTTTTGGATTTGACTGCTGCCTTTGATATGGTCAACCACTCAATTCTTTTATCTAGACTTGAACAGTGTGTCGGCATTAAGGGCATAGCCCTTACATGGTTTCAGTCGTATTTGACAGACAGAAATTTTTCTGTTCACCTTGGTGAATTTTCTTCATTTGCTGCCCCTCTTTTTTGTGGCGTCCCCCAAGGGTCAATATTGGGCCCTACGTTGTTTTCTTTGTATATGCTGCCCTTGGGGTATATTTCTAGAAAGCACAATATATATTTCTCCTTCCACTGTTATGCGGATGATGTACAAATTTATTTGCCTGTCAAAACAAATGACAAAACTTAATTTCTGTCATTACTAAATTGCCTGAGAGATTTAAAAATATGGCTGGATCAGAACTTTTTTTGTCTTAATGAAAATAAGACAGATTGTTGTGTTTGGTCGTCCTGGGGATTTAAGTGCTTGTGTAGATGCACTTGGTAATTTAGGTTTGTATGTTCGTCAATTTACCAAGAATCTCGGTGTGATTTTTGACAGTGCTTTTAAATTTGTAAAACAGATTAATTTTGTTGTAAAAGCCAGTTTCTTTCAACTGAGACTGTTGGCTAAAGTCAAGCCCTACCTGCTAAGTAAGGAGTTTGAAAGTGTAATTCATGCTTTTATAACATCTAGACTAGACTACTGTAACTCTTTATATGTTGGTTTGGATCAGTCATCTCTTCAACGTTTACAGTTAGTCGAAAATGCAGCAGCTCGGCTTCTAACTGGGACTAAAAAGTATGAGCACATTACCCGTGTCTTAGTGTAACGGGGCTGACAAGACGTGAGGATCCACGTGCAAGCTTTTATTAAAGCAGAAGAGGTCAGAAACACAGGTAGGTTCGAACAATGGCCAACAGGTATACGGCGGGCAAGACACAAGAATAATCCTAGGGCTAGCGTAGGTCAACGATCGGTGAACAGAATCAAAAGGGCGAGACTAGAGGGGATAAATCCAGGAAAACAGGCAAAGATCAGAAACCGGGAAAACAGACAAGGCAAGACTAGGCTGGGCTGGGAAACTAACGAGGGCTCTGTAAAGTAGCTATCACTGCTTGCGATAAGCGCATACAATACTCGGCCGAGAATGGTTGTTTGAGTGAGTGTTAAATAGTGAGTGAGTAATATGAAACAGCTGTGGTCAATCAGTGCTGTGTGCAATCAGTGCAATGAATGATGGAATATGTAGTCCGGGATGATATGCAACAGTTTGTGTAGTGCGAGAGTCAATGTAATGGAAAGGGTGACCTCTGATGGTAAGCAGACGGAAATTCATGGACCGGATTCATGACACTTAGCTTCACTACACTGGCTTCCTGTCTGCTTCAGGATTGATTTCAAGATTTTATTGTTTGTTTTTAAGATTTTAAATGGGTTGGTGCCTGCTTATTTATCAGAGCTTTTACATGTCCACACTCCTGTTAAAGCGCTGAGGTCGTCCAATCAGGTGCTCCTCGATGTTCCGAGAGCCAGGTTAAAAAATAAAGGTGACCGAGCTTTTTCAGTGGTGGCACCTAATTTGTGGAATAGTTTACCTGTGCACATAAGAACTGCTCAGACTGCTGGAATTTTTAAGTCATTACTTAAGACACACCTGTATTCCTTGTCTTTCATTTCGAGCTGAGCTGAGACATTGTGATGTTTTTTTTTTTTTTTACTGTATTTGTCTTGTTTGTGTGTACGTTTTTCCGGACATTGTTTAAAGAAAGGTGACCGAGCTTTTTCAGTGGTGGCACCTAATTTGTGGAATAGTTTACCTGTGCACATAAGAACTGCTCAGACTGCTGGAATTTTTAAGTCATTACTTAAGACACACCTGTATTCCTTGTCTTTCATTTCGAGCTGAGCTGAGACATTGTGATGTTTTTTTTTTTTTTACTGTATTTGTCTTGTTTGTGTGTACGTTTTTCCGGACATTGTTAAGCACTTTGGTCAACCATGGTTGTTTTTAAATGTGCTATATAAATAAAATTGAACTGAACTGAAATATGTTCTGAAATATACTTTTTAAAAGTTTGGGGTCTGTAAGATTCACTGCGTTTATTTGATCAGTACAGTAAAAACTGTAATATTGTGAAATATTATTTAAAAAAATTCTATTTGAATATATTTTCAAATGTAATTTATTCCTGATATCAAAGTTCAATTTTCAGCAGCCATAACTCCACATTTCTTAATATTGTCATTGTTGAAAAAACTGGTTAAAAAGTTGTGCGGCTTATTATTATTTGTGGAAACCATGACACAAGTATATATTTTTTCAGGATTCTTTGAATATAGTCAACAGTATATAGTATAATGTTATTTTGTAACATTATAACATAATGTCTTTACAGTCAATGAATGTGTTCACTTTTGATCAAATTAATGCATCCTTGCTTAATAAAAGCATTAATTAAAAAAATATTGACCCCCACACTTTTGGTGGTACAAATTATCTGCAGCCTCATTCCGTCGCCTGAGAGTGTCAGTATAATCGTGTGCACGCATGTTGACTTCCTGTGTGATGGATCATCCCACTTTGATTAGTTTTGAAATTGACAGTTGTTGAATCACACAGACATCTGAGTCAGCACACTGTCTTATGCTAAAATGCTATAAATGTCCTCTCCACACACTTCTAACCTATTGTTGTCAAACCAGCTGTTTCAGACGGACTGAATAACACCCCTCTGGAAACTTCTCATAATAAGGTTTTAAGTCTAGGTTTTCACTTGGCTTTATTATTTTGAATTGTGACCATTCTATATCTAATGTTATTTTTTTTAACTCTCTGTTAAGTTGTGCACATTCATGTAAGCGTTTCAAATTGTTAATGTGCCCCCAATGCCCTGAAATAACTTGGCTGTGTCTTCATAATGATTGGGCAACTTCGTATACGCGCTAAGTGTGCTATGAGCTCTTAGCCTTAAAATCTATGTATATAAGACTGAATTCTTTCAGCCAGATGCTTCACCTGTGTCTCATCTTAAACTGACCACTATCGTTGCTCACACAGTCTATTAAAACGTGCTATGTCAACAGTATCTTTGAGATAAGATGGGCCTCTCACAGGGCTGTAAAATAGCACATTGACCTCATATATTAAAGTCGAGACTCTGGTGACATTTAGGTGCTTGTTTTTGGGTGGCCCCCCACCTGTCTGTCGTAAAGAAGAGAAAGGGGCGTGGGCCAGTCGAGGGGTCAGAGATGGCCAGTCGCAGATAAGGACCGTAACGAATTAGATGGGAGTGTTTACAAAGCACCGAACAGCCATTATTGAGGCCGGATGGGGAAGGCAAGAGGAAAACAGGGAATGATGGATGGAGATTTATGAGAGTTGTTGAGTGCTGATCCGTGCTTTCATGGCTGGTGTGAACAAATCTGCCACTATATGGCATTAAAGCACGTTAAATAGATAACAAAAAATATCCAAGATAAACTTAGATTGGCTGACATCTCAGGTCTTTAAAGAGGTCCACTCTTAGTTTGAACAACTAACATGCATCAGTCACGTAGTTTTATTTAGTTTTTCTAAGTTGCCATGGTATCTACTGTCCCGGGTTTTGTTATATAACATCTCTATTTAATGGAAACTTACTGACAGAAGAGGAAAACAGGAAAAGGGGCGAAAGGATGTAGTTGAGCTCAGCTCAGTCAGAGTGTATGTAGCACGGACATGCAGAGACCTGTATCACTTATTAATGGGAATAAAGTACATAGACTCACCCGTGTGTAGGTAAAGGCTTCGATATGCAACATATTCAGGTCATATTACAGTACTCTCTGAAATCAAATGAAAAAATATTATATAAATAATGTTATACATAAAAATGTATTTATACAAGGACATCTCATTACAATTAAGAACCTTTCTCAAACAATTTTCAAGACTAAATGCAAAAATATATATATATATATATATTCAAATTTTTAAAGAATTGTATTAAATAATATTTTTCTTTATGCTGATTAAAAACATTTTGGAATTGCAATATTTTTCTAATAATGTTGCACAATTTGCATTAATTAGAATCTAATGAGAACAACAACTGAAAGTAATAGAATAAAAAAAGATAAAACATCTATAGAGGCATTATGGCAATGAGAACCTTTGGTCAAAATGTACTTATTATGAAAATGTTATTCTATAAATATGGAAACCTACTTTTAAAAGTAATGCATTACAATGTTGTGCTATGCATAAAAAAGTAACTAATTTTGTTACTTAGTTACTTTTTATGGAAAGTAATGCATTACATTACTTTCTCGTTACTTTTTGTCACCTGGGCTGGGCTGGGCTGGGCTTGCTTATTTATTTTTTAAAAACCCAAAAGTTATATTTTTGGCAACTGTAAAGTCTCTTTTACAACTAAAGTGAAATTATTAAGCCTCAGTCTGAAGGAAGTGCCTCTGCACCTCTTTCTCTCAATATGGGACAGGAGAAGTGCCAGTGAATAAATTCGAAAAAGTACTTTACTAATTACGTTACTTAAATAATTACTTTGATAATCTGATTACTTTTTTCAGTAATCTGATCTGATTACAGTTTGTGTGTGTGTGTGTGTATATATATATATATATATATATATATACACACACATACAATTTCTAAAAAAAACTATATTAAAATTATATATTTTTATTGATTATTTATTATTTTTTGAACATGTTTTTGTCAGATACACCCATCTAAAGGACGTTTGAGTTGCAACACTGACCTCAGCATGCATCATAAGCTTGTACTTTTGATTGTGAAAGATTTGCATGCCCAGGTCTGTTTGTAAAGGAGAAAAATGAAATGTGGGGTTTGGGGTGGGTGCAAATAATAGTGGTGTAGCGTTGAAGGTTTTGCTGGTCTGTGAGACAAATTAGTATTTGAGCTGCCTTTGACTTTCTGGGGAACTGTTGGGATTTGTATGGGGGGCGTTTCCATGGCAAACGTCCTGGAATGTTTGTGAATGAATGGCAAGGCCAGTGTGAGAGGGACTCTTTGGAGCCCTGTCCTTTGTCCACCGAGGGCAGCGCTGCCAGGACGCATCAAATCCGTCCTGACATCCCGAGAAATTAAGGCAAAAGTGGACAGGGCTTGTAACACAAGACCCTCGCTGAGTTCTGGGAACCTTTCTGAATTGTGTGTTTGTGGGTAAATCAACAACTGCTCGATATCACTGTGGGCAGCCATCGGACTGTCTGACCCGCTCTTGATATTTCCTGGGGTGCAAAACTGTGTTTTTGTCTGGTATGATGGCCAAATGCAGCCAACTCATGTAGATGAAAAACATTATATTCCAATTAATTGAACACGTTTCATTGTATGTGTGAAAATTTCTAATTATTAAGTACAGTAATTAAGGCTTAATGACATTTAATTGTTGCTGAAGATGTAAATATAAATCATTATTTGCTGAAAATCTTAGCATCTGACCTAGCTCTCCATGGCACATTCAAGAGAGAAGTATAGCAATACACATTTTTGGTGGTTTTGCATTATTTTTGAAGTTTGAAACATTTGGTCCCCATTCATCAAATTCTCCATATGTGACCCTGGAGCACAAAACCAGTGATAATTTTTTAAAGTTATACATCATCTGAAGGCTGAATAAATAAGCTTTCCACTGATGTATGGTTTGTTAGGATAGGTCAACATTTGGCCGAGATACAACAATTTGAAAATCTGGAATCTGAGGGTGCAAAAAAATCTAAATATTGAGAAAATCATCTTTAAAGTTGTTCAAATGAAGTTCTTAGCAATGCATATTACTAATCAAAAATTAAGTTTTGATATATTTACAGTAGGAAATTTACAAAATATCTTCATGGAACATGATCTTTACTTAATGTCCTAATGATTTTTGGCATAAAAGAAAAATCGATAATTTTGACCCATACAATGTATTTTTGGCTATTGCTACAAATATACCCCAGCGACTTAAGACATCTTGTGTGCATGCTGCTTGATTATGGCAAAAATCATAATCACAATGATTTTGGTCAACGTAAGTACAATTATTTAACACTATTAGAAATTGGAGATATGACCAAAATCTTAAATGTGTAATTTTATTTCTTCTTCACGAAAGCAATATATTTTGCTGGAACAAAAGTTCACTCCATAGTCTTCACTGTGAGAATTAAACATACATTGATTCTTATTAGCTACTAAAGCTATTCAGTGATTGTGTGATTAGAGTGATTTTCTCTTATTCTTTTGTTGTTTGATTCACATAAAGGACACAGCAGCAGGTTTATTAGGCACATTAAAGCACAGATTTAATATACTGACACATCCAATTTCTTGCTCTAATGGTTTATGTTCACTTAAGACATAACCGATTGTATTTATGTGAATACTTGCCAGAACTTTTTGTGGGTGTGTGTGTGTGTGTAAATGAAGGGTCGCAAACTAAAATCAATTAATCGCACAGCCCTAGTATGTGCCCCCAAATCATCAGTGTCCAGCATTTGGATGTGATTGAGGTAGTGTGAATTTTTTTCAACCCAGTTCCCTGCTAAAGTGGGGTCCTCTCCAGGTTCAGTGTAGGGATAACAAGAGAAACAAGCTGTCTTTACAACAATCCATCTCTTCTCACAGCTCCCAGTTTCTTTGAGTTTGTTCCTAGAAAGCTGATGGAAGTGTGTGTAGAAGTGTTGAAGAGAAGAGTACAGTCTCCTTCGCGAGAGAGAGAGCTCTTTCACAACACAGGTTTCTTTCAGCAGCTGCATCCCCTCGCAGGGCTTGAGGTCTGGTCATCAGCAGGTCAGGTAGAGCTACAAAGAAAGACAGCACAGACGAGTGATTGTACCACATACCCAAGAGCCCCACACCTCAAAACCTGACCCACATGGAATATGCAGACTTTTCATGCACTGTGATGACATCCATGTACTTCTGTAGAATGCATATAAAAGTGTGTTATCAAATAAATGCTTGTTGTCCAATGACCCCCATGATGGGGGATTCAACTCTGCGGAAAAATGAGTTGTGTGGGGCCTGTGCGGGCCTGCCTCATAACACACAGACAGGGCCTGAACTGACTCTTTTAACCTCCTCAAACCTAAATGTCTCAGTTGTGAGGGTGACGTTGCCCTCAGATTCTGGGGAGTTAAAAATGTGATGTTGTGCCATGGAGCCTCCAGCAGTCTCCATTTATTGCCTTAACCTGCCCTCTTGTTGTAGTGCCATGGAATGTTCTCCGACTCTGGAGATTTTTTTGTAGTAATTGAGTATAATTAATTTGACTTTAATAGAATCTTTTACTGGCAAACTACCAAGACCAGTGGAATTTATTTCTGGAACTTTCGTGCAAAGTCTTAATTTAAAACATGGGATACCAGGATTGTCTCTTCGAAGCAAGGACCTTACAGTGATCGAATCGGCCAACTTCTGGTTTCTAGTCCTGAGATTTAACCACTATGCCACATCAACCCCTTTCATCCTCAGCTTAAACTGTCGAATGAATTATTCATTTTCAGACCTTCACAGCTCTCATGCCATTCCTCATGAGTGTCAGTGTGAAGACACTTATGCGTCAAGCTGATTTACATCAGAGCGCTTCTGCTAAGCATGGCAAACTTTGTGTCCTGTGTGATTCAACACAATGGGAAAGTTTGACACCAGCTTGTGATTCCGAGGGTTGGAAGACCTTGCAGTTCCAGCTCTTCAAATGCATGGCCGGCAAAATGTTTGCCCTCAGCTGGAGTCTCAGTGTGTTTATGAAAATAATCAAATCGAGCCTTCATATTTATCCAGTCTGATGTATTTCCGCTCTGCTTGTCTATGTGGTCCCATTTCACATCTAATAGACATAGCAGTCAGCTCTGAGAGGCCATGGGTTCAGGAAATGAACAGCTCTTTTGGCTTACCCCATATGGATTGAGTAAAAGCATCTGACCTTCTGCTTTTCATGTGATAAAATGTAGAGCCAAAATAATATGCACTATAATAATGCACTACAAAATAGACCACAAAAGAGGTTCCACCATGATTCTTGATAAGACGAGTCAGGCATGTTGTGGGTTAAAATCCAGGAATAGGCAAAGCTTCCAGACTGACACTGCAGACATCTAGAAATTTAAAATTTGTTTCTTGCACAAGACTTCCAAAATCTTGTGAGCTGCCAATATAGGCAGCTGTTTAAGGCATCGTAGCTACTCAGGACAAAATGACTGTTCCCAGAGATTAAAAGCATGATTTCTCTGCATTTTAAGATGCCTTCTTTTGACCAAATTCTTAAGCAGCATTGCATTTATTTTTCACAAAGAAGGCAATCCCAGAATGCACTGCAAGGAACACCTATCCCCAATGGCAAACAAACCAAACTCTGCTGTAACTTGAGACTTCTAGAGTGTTCCAAAATGGTCCTTTACGAGGTTCTGGTAGAATGCTGAAAGCCTGGCTGAAAATATCACTGGATGGAATCATAATCTGAAGCTAAAAAAAAAATGTTTGTGGCTATCATACACTACACAGTTTTCTATATGACGTCTGTCAACTCGTCTCTTACTGCCCAAAATCTGCAGACTGGCTCTGATTTTTGGCAAATAGCATTGACTTGTCCAGGCTGCAAATTAGGCCAAGTGTTGTGTAAGTGTAAGCAGGGTTGCAAAAAAATTCCAGAAATTGTGTTGGTAACTGATAGCAAGGCAACTCACTAGGTTTACCCCTCATACATAAGATAAAAGAGTTGTTGTCTTAGTTTTACTGGATGCTTTCATGCACCCTGATGAAATGGTCATTGCTTAAGTAATGGCGGCAAAAAAGCACCACAGTGCAACTTGGCTTGTTCTTTATGGGGCCACTTGTGCCTCAAGTGACGGCTTCCTCTTCTAAAGTGATATGTTTGCAGCAATGGCTGTCAGTGAGAACTTCACTAAGACAAAATTCTGGAAGGAGATTTACATCTGGGACGTCTGAAGCATTTGAGGGGGGTGTTCGAAGACAGGCCTGTTACTCACCTGGGAGAGGTCTTGCTTTGATTTCGGCATGTCCTAACGTAATACATCCACCCCAGACAAGTAGCATTTTCATTTGTCATACTTCTGTAAACATCAGACCATACGAGGGTGTCTGTGCCCAGAGGACACTGTTTTTTGTTGTTGTCTGAGCTTGTACTGAAAAGAATATATCTCCCCCTTATTGCCCTATGTGTCTTTTTTTATTCGCCTCATGAAACCTTGTTAATTTCAGACTTTAGTCTCTAATTGTGCCACTGCTTGAGCAATACGAGGCACTTTTACAAGCCTTTGGTTTGTTGGCGATCTCACATCTACCGGGGTTTTCATTTTCCATTCTCTTTATGACCACACATGGCCTCAAGTGGGGAATGATGAAAGTGTAACTGTGTGCTCTGGTACCAAATTAAGCCGATAAAAGTTATCGAGCGGCTTCTTTATTTGGCCGTAGCCTGCATCTTTCCCAAAAGTATTGTTCTTTAGTTGTCAAAAGTTGCTTTTTCCACCATTCTCTTTAAAGTTTTCTGTTTGTATCCCACTCAGGTTTTCAGTGTTGCATCATGCAGCTCTCACGGGCACTACGGAGTTGCTCTCTCTGCTGTTGGAAGCTCAGGCTGTTGTGGACATCAAGGATAGCAATGGTTAGAACTGCCTCCTCATTACCTTCAGCTCTGCATTGAGTAAAACTATCAACTGGTTGTGATTTACTTGCATATTAATCCAAGACCTCAGTCTTTCTTTCTGTTTTCTTTCTTTCTGCACTCAAAAAAAAAAAGAAAAAGAAAATTCGGTCATCATTTACTCATCACCGTCAACTGCTTTGAATTAAATTCCTAAGCAATTTCTTAATTTAAATGCATTGGTATTGAGGTAGTAAACAGGATGCAGAATAATATGAATTTAAACGTGTTATCATATACCCAACATAGAGAGTATTTCTTGAAACATAAGATGGCATTCATTTGCATTCTAACTCATGCATTGAAATGGAGCCAATGCTTACATTTTGTTCAGTCTTGTACAGCACTTGCATAACTCTGCGTCAGAGATTTAATTAATGTTTTGCTCTGCAGGCATGCGGCCGCTGCATTACGCAGCATGGCAGGGTAAAGCTGACTCGGTGCTCATGCTGCTGAGATCAGGGGCTGCCGTTAACAACGCGTCTCACGACGGGCAGATTCCACTGCACCTGGCTGCTCAGTACGGACACTATGAGGTGGTGCGTATCCATTAGATCTGTGGTTCCCAATCATGTTCCTGGAGCTTCCCCAGCACTGCACATTTTGCATGTTTCCTTAATCAAACACACCTGATTCAACTCATCAGCTAATTGTAGAGACTCTGAAATGGGTGTGTCAGACAAAGGGGACATGCAAAATGTGAACCAGTGCGTTAGACCAGTGGTTCCCAACCCTGGTCCTGGAGGCACCCCAACACTGCATGTTTTGCATGTCTTCTTAATCAAACACACCTGATTCAGATCATCAGCTCATTAGTAGAGACTCCAAGACCTGACACTGGTGTGTCAGAGAAAGGAGACATGCAAAATGTGCTGTGTTGGGGTGCCTCCAGGACCAGGGTTGGGAACCATTGCATTAGACCAAACTCAGATGCTTCAAAACAGATTGCTGTGAACAAACATGTCACAAATGCTCCTGAACAAAGAGCAAAGCAGTTTAGCACTGTGGCTTAAATGGGCCGGTTTGAAAATGTTGTTCCAAAAGCACCCTGGGGAGACTAGCCAGTCCACTCCTGTTTGAGAAAGTGTTGTTCCATACATCACCTGTGAATCATCGGACATAACCTCATTGAAATGCAAAGAAATATGATATATGCATTGCAACATTAACAAGTGACCCCAGTGATGGATCAGAGATAATCTAATTATTTTCAGTCTCATGTCACATATATGTGAGCCTGGAGCACAAAAGCAGTCTTAAATCGCTGGGGTATATTTGTAGCAATAGCCAACAGTATGGGTCAAAATTATAGATTTTCATTTTATGCCAAAAATCATTAGGATATTAAGTAAAGATCATGTTCCATGAAGATATTTTGTAAATGTCCTACTGTAAATATATCAAAACTTTATTTTTGATTAGTAATATGCATTGCCAAGAACTTCATTTGGACAACTTTAAAGATGATTTTTTCAATATTCAGATTTTTTTGCACCCTCAGATTCCAGATATTCAAATAGTTGTATCTCGGCCAAATATCTGATCCTAACAAACCATACATCAATGGAAAGCTTATTTATTCAGCTTTCAGATGATGTATAACTCTCAATTTAGAAAAATTTACCCTTATGACTGGTTTTGTGCTCCATTGACAAACAAAGTTGGTATAAAAACATAATTCTTCAATTCTTTCTCTCTCTCTCTCTCTCTCTCTCTCTCTCTCTCTGTTTATCAGTCTGAGATGTTGTTGCAGCACCAGTCGAACCCGTGCATTCTAAATAAGGCTAAGAAGACTCCTCTGGATCTGGCCTGTGAGTTTGGCCGAGTGAAGGTCAGTGAGCTCATCTCTGTAGGGACTTATCAGTGTTTCAGTACGAGTGTGTTTGTGCTCATTCTTCATGTGGGATGTCATTCGTTGCATCACTGTCACTATGGTTACAGTGATCTCATAAATTACATCTGATGTGTGGGTAATCTCACAAAATCTGACAAGAACATGTCCAGGTCATATCCAAAATTCTCATCTCTCTCTCTTCTGCCCTGACTGTGATTTGTTTTCCCGTCTGTCTTTGTGTGTCATTCATTTACCGAGTGAATGAGAGCTCAGATTTCAGTAGCTGCTTTGTTTTACGTGTTCTCGCGCACACATGCCCAGTGGTGTGTGATTTCACTTCAGCTGTGTATTTAGGCCTTTTCGAGGTGTTACTTTAATGGCAGTGTGCGTATGTGTGGTATTTCATCAGCTGCTGTATTGAGGTATCAGGGTGCGGCTGAAGCAACTGGATAATGTCTTTCTTTCTCACCCTGCTGACGTGCAAGAAATCCACTCAGTACTGCCTGCTTAGGGTGTGCCTTTAAAATGCACACCAGTCTTCAGCATGATCTACGATTGCTTTCAATACACGCGAGTCATCATGTTTATGATTACAGATAGAAAAATCTCTTTTCTAAAGACATTCTATCCACCATTAGATAGAGTGGCAGACGTCACGACCTTGGCTTGCCTCACAACGTTTGGCTGCTGCAAAACATTTTTCCTTTTTGCATAAAGTTGATCTTTTTGTCTGCTCTCACTGTTTGCTTCGCTTCACAAACCCCAGTGCAAGTCTGACACTCGCCTTCCAAACTGTAGCAAATGAATTGAAGCGTCTACTCAGCTTTACTGACTCTACACCAGTGGGGACACACCATGTGGCCCAGATGTTTTCGGGTGTTAATGGTCGCTGGGACACATTAGTATGACCTCATGCTCACCTGTGAGGCCTCTGAGAGCCAACACTCACCTTCCCAAGAGCCCTCTGTGTGTGTGTGGATGATTTCATAACTCTCTCGTCTTCCCACCTTTTCCTTTTCAGTCTCAACACTTTAATTCAATAATCTTGCTCTCAGTTCAGGTCAGTGTTTGTAGCCTACCTGTGTACCATTTGTGACCCTGGAGCACAAAAGCAGTGTTAAGTGGCTGGGGGATATTTGTAGCAATAGCCAACAATACATTGTATGGGTCAAAATTATAAATTTTTCTTCTATGCCAAAAATCATTAGGATATTAAGTAAAGATCATGTTCCATGAAGATATTTAGTAAATGTCCTACTGTAAATATATTAAAACGTCATTTTTGATTAGTAATATGCATTGCTAAGAACTTCATTTGGACAACTTTAAAGGCGATTTTCTCAATATTTCGATTTTTTTGCACCCTCAGATTCCAGATTTTCAAATAGTTGTATCTGGACTCCCGCAAAATAGAAATATCTAGACATAAAATATCTAAAACAAATACATTGTTATTCATCTATTGCACAAAAGCAACATGAACTAATATAAAATATAAACAGGTGCAAGCGTACGCAGAGTTTCTATTTAGGCTATAACACGTGTTTGCAGCGTTGAGCAATGCAGTGCTGAAATGTGCGTGCTCACAAATCCTCTCATTATAACACACACGAATTGTAGACATTATGAAAGATTCATTATGCATATATTTATTGTGTTATAACAGATATTTGTGAGATTGCGATGAACTGAGATGTCTTTTAGAGATGATAAATGCAGCGCTCTTTGCTGGTATTCTGCCAAACCATGGCGTGCCGCTTGCTTTCGTTAAAGATAACAGTGTTCTGTGAATGTTGATGCTTTAATAACAAATATTTAACGGGAGCGTGTATATGCAGGGATTTCATACATTTCATGGAGAAAAAAGTAACGTAACTAGTAATGTAACTAATTACTTTTGAAATAAAGTCATCAGAACAGTAACGTGATTACTTTTATAAGAAGTAATCAGTAATTTGATTACATTTTCAGAGTAACTTGCCCAACACTGGGTGCAAAACAGTGTTATTTTAGAATTATTTATATACTGTAATACTATTTGAATTGGCTTTTATTTTAATTTTAGTTTAAGTTTTAGTAATTTTGTTATGTGCTTTCGTAATGCTTTTTATATATATATTTCTTCTCCAATTCATTTTTATTTCAGTTTTAGCTTTAGTCACTTTAGTACTACACATTACTCATTTCAATTAAGGCATCGTTTCTAATGTTTAAGTTCTAATATTCAATCGAATATTTATGTTTTTATTCGATTTCAATTACTGAAACACAGATTTTTCATAGTTTTAGCTAACAATAACAACACTGGTGCAAAATATGCCAATGATCTCTTTCTCTTTTGTAGGTGGCGCAGCTGTTGTTGAGCAGTAATATGGTTGCCTCTCTGTTAGAGGGAGATCGGAGAGACGGGTCAGACTCAAACTGTAACACTCCTCTGCACCTCGCCGCACGCAACGGACACAAGGACGTCATCCGGTGAGCTCTTGAAAACCTCTTGTGTGTGTAGCACATCTGTAGGCATCAGTCTCAGCTGTGACGCGCTGTCCTGTCTCTCTGGAGAGATGCGTGTGCCTCGGCTCTGCTGTGTATTTCCACTTCGTTTGATTCTCCAGCTCCAAGGTGTTTTCCACAGATGTTAGTACCGAAACACTGCTGATATAATGTAATAAATTGTGATTGGATGACCCACATTCGAAACCGATATGCACACCTGTGAATCCGCTGAATTCTGTATTGATGCGCCAAGTTGCATTGCTCATTCTTCAGATGAATGCAAAGAACAATAATACACCTCTGTGAGCCCATATAATGAAAGTGAATTTGAACTCCTTAAAAGCACATATGGTCATCATGATAATCCATTCAGCCTCGGTGTATAAATCAAGCCAGTCAAATCAGTGAAGCAATGGGTGTTTGTAAGAAAAATACAAATACTGAATGGAAGAAGACAGACAGCCGCAGCAGAGAGAAGAGATGAAAATTTGAATTTAACGACTTAAATATTCACCTCACGTAAAACTATGGAACGGCTTCAGAAGACTTGGAATATAGTGCATGAAAACTTGTGTCATTTTGAAAAAATTCATTTGTATAGAAGCCCATTTCTGCCACATAAGAAAGAAAATTCTTTGGTAAATCATAATGTTGAGATAAAAAGTCATAATTATGACATTAAAAGTCGAACTTTTGTGTTGTCAATATGGCTTTTTATGTCATATTTCTGACGTTTTGTCATAAATCACGCTTTGGTAAATCATCATTTTTTTATGAGGCTTCCATAGACATTCTCAACTTGTATGGTAAAAAATATTTCATAAATATTTAAATTAAAGATAAATGTTATATAATATCATGGCAGTATTTATTATATTGCATTTTAGTTAGGCTAATTTCAGTATTGTATCAAAGTAATGATAGTGTAATGAAAATGTTTGCATTATCATCAAAATAATGGCACCATGCCAAAAAGTAAAATAGAATGTGGAGATAATTTTCACATTTGTGCAGTGTGATTCATTTTTAGACCTGTGTGTGTGTGTGTGTGCGTGTGTGTTTCCTACGGCCGTCACACTAACAGATCCCATCCTAATGCCTGGCATTTCCAGTGCAGCACTGAAATTCCATCCAGCATTCCAACAAATGAGCATCTCTGATTCCAGCTGGTGTGTGTGTGTGTGTGTGTGTGTGTGTGTGTGTGTGTGTGTGTGTGAATTCCACAAGTCTGTGTGTATTACAGGCCCTTCAGTATGTAAATATAACACAGAATGCTAAAGAGGATGTCATCTCCTCTCTGTGGAGTAGTAGTAGGCTACTGACAACAGTCCATTCATTGAGTTTCCATCTCTCTCTGTCTTCAGGCTTCTTCTGAAAGCAGGTATTGACATCAACAGAACCACTAAAGCTGGCACAGCGCTCCATGAGGCCGCCCTCTATGGGAAGACAGAGGTAGTGCGGCTACTCCTGGATGTAAGTTCATCTGGTTTTTGGAGACAACTCTACTACAGGGGTCGCCAACCTTTCTGACAATAAAGTGGCTTTTTACTAATATGTTTATGTCCCTTTTCCACACTGACTGTGCTTCTGCTAATGAACAGACAGCATTTACCCATCCTAATGTTTGTTTCATATGACGGCAGAATGGGATTGATGTCAATATCCGTAACACTTACAATCAAACAGCCCTGGACATCGTCAACCAGTTCACCGCATGCCACGCCAGCAAAGACATTAAGCAGCTCTTACGAGGTGAGATGCAATCTGACATTTATTTATAAACTTTTTATAAAATTATAAACTCAGGATTATATAACCTGCTGCTTTCTCTGGCTAGTTTTGAGCACATGAAAAAGACAAAAGACATCTCCTGTGTGTGTTTGTGCAGATGCATACCACAAATCTGTGGGGCCCTCCTATGAAACATAAGACGGGGCTCCACCCACAAGTACTGACGTCATATGTGAACATTTCTATCAGAATGAAATGTTAACAATGACAATCATGTTATTTTGGGCAATTTAGCTTTCTGTTTAGTACCCTTTATTAATTCCCTTTGTAAATGTGGCCTTTAAGAATGCACCTTTTTTAACGGTATCATGCATGATTCCTGCAGGCATACTTTTTAAAATGTAAACTGTGCTTCACACAAAATCCACGAGGTGATGCATGGGCTTGCTTGGGTTGTGTTATGAACTGTGTACTTACACAATTCAGAATGCAACTAGTGGAATCAACTTTACTTCCACAAAAGCCAAATGAACTCTGAAGTCTAGTGTCAACAGACTCAGTCCACACTAAAAGCTCTTAGTCTTTGTAAACACACTATATATATATATCAGTGACGCATGTCCTGGACATTAATGAGTGGGAATGTGAAACATTTCATGTGTGATCTTAATGCATTCTGTAACATCTGCAATATTTATTGCCGTTTTGTACGGGTGGATATACTGTAAATAAATATTTGAAGTGACTGTTGATATGAGACACTCATTCTGTTTGTGTCTTTGAACTCAGGCAGTAAACAGACAGCTCTTATCACAATGAGCACAGACAGGCCCGTCTGCTTTAACCAGCGCCGCTCTGTGTGTGTATGTGGGCCACCACGCTTCCATAAACCTCTGGCAGACTTGGAGAGTTAATTATTGATTCAGTGAGTCTGCTGTGTGTCCGTGTGCCAGCACATTCCTTCCACTGGAATAAAATCACAGAAATGACACGCTGGGACATTTTCAGTGTCCCCGTAATTCAAAAGGCTTATAAATAATTCAGAATGAGTTTTTTTGAAAATCTAAAAATGCAGAAAGTTTCCTGTGAGGGGTAGGTTTAGGGGTAGGGTTGGTGTAGGGCAATAGAATATACGGTCTGTACAGTATAAAAACCATTACGCCTATGGAGAGTCCCCATAAACCATAAAAACAAACCTGTGTGTGTGTGTGTGTGCGTGTGTGTTTCCTACGGCCGTCACACTAACAGATCCCATCCTAATGCCTGGCATTTCCAGTGCAGCACTGAAATTCCATCCAGCATTCCAACAAATGAGCATCTCTGATTCCAGCTGGTGTGTGTGTGTGTGTGTGTGTGTGTGTGTGTGTGTGTGTGTGTGTGAATTCCACAAGTCTGTGTGTATTACAGGCCCTTCAGTATGTAAATATAACACAGAATGCTAAAGAGGATGTCATCTCCTCTCTGTGGAGTAGTAGTAGGCTACTGACAACAGTCCATTCATTGAGTTTCCATCTCTCTCTGTCTTCAGGCTTCTTCTGAAAGCAGGTATTGACATCAACAGAACCACTAAAGCTGGCACAGCGCTCCATGAGGCCGCCCTCTATGGGAAGACAGAGGTAGTGCGGCTACTCCTGGATGTAAGTTCATCTGGTTTTTGGAGACAACTCTACTACAGGGGTCGCCAACCTTTCTGACAATAAAGTGGCTTTTTACTAATATGTTTATGTCCCTTTTCCACACTGACTGTGCTTCTGCTAATGAACAGACAGCATTTACCCATCCTAATGTTTGTTTCATATGACGGCAGAATGGGATTGATGAACTCTACTACAGGGGTCGCCAACCTTTCTGACAATAAAGTGGCTTTTTACTAATATGTTTATGTCCCTTTTCCACACTGACTGTGCTTCTGCTAATGAACAGACAGCATTTACCCATCCTAATGTTTGTTTCATATGACGGCAGAATGGGATTGATGTCAATATCCGTAACACTTACAATCAAACAGCCCTGGACATCGTCAACCAGTTCACCGCATGCCACGCCAGCAAAGACATTAAGCAGCTCTTACGAGGTGAGATGCAATCTGACATGTATTTTAAGACTGTACTGACTGTATTTGATCTCCTTAAGCTGTCTTGTGAACTGTAGTGTGTGTATTTGTGTCTAACAGTGTGTATGTGGAGTGTGTTTGTGTTCATGCTGCATATACACACAGTATATGGGAGTGTGTACATGGTGAAGTTTGTTTGTGTGTGTGTTTGGGAATGACCAAACGTTTAAACTAAGGATTATATAACCTGCTGCTTTCTCTGGCTAGTTCTGAGTGCATGAAAGAGACAAAAGACATCTCCTGTGTGTGTGTTTGTGTGCAGATGCATACCACAAATCTGTGGGGCCCTCCTATGAAACATAAGACGGGGCCCCACCCACAAGTGCTGATGTCATATGTGAACATTGGTATCAGGATGAAATTGTAACAGTGACAATAATGTTATTTTGGGCAATTTAGCCTTCTGTTTAGTACTCTTTACTAATTCTCTTTATAGCTGTGGCCTTTAAGAATGCACTCATGTTAACGGTATCATGCGTGATTCCTGCAGGCATGCTTCTTAAAATTTAAACTGTGGTTCACACAAAATCCACCAGGCGATGCAT
This sequence comes from Sinocyclocheilus grahami, assembly GCF_001515645.1. NCBI lineage: Eukaryota > Metazoa > Chordata > Actinopteri > Cypriniformes > Cyprinidae > Sinocyclocheilus > Sinocyclocheilus grahami. The sequence continues at coordinate 128,486 of NW_015506211.1, read as the reverse complement.
GGGATGCATGGGCTTGCTTGGGTTACGTTATGAAGTGTGTTCTGACACAATTTTCACAATGCAACTTGTGGAATTAACTTTACTGAACTACACAAAAAACAAATGAACTCTGAAGTCTAGCGTCAAACAAAAAGTCTTTGAAAGCTCTCTCTCTCTCTCTCTCTCTCTATATATATATGTTAATGTGACACATGTCCCTGACATTAATGAGTGGGAATGTGCAACTTTTGACATGATCTTCATGCATTCTGTAACATCTGCAGTATTTAATGCCGTTTTGTACAGGTGGATATAAATGAATATTTGAAGTGAATGTCATGTCGTCTTTGAACTCAGGCAGTAAACAGACAGCTCTTATCACAATGAGCACAGACAGGCCCGTCTGCTTTAACCAGCGCCGCTCTGTGTGTGTATGTGGGCCACCACGCTTCCATAAACCTCTGGCAGACTTGGAGAGTTAATTATTTGTGTGTGTGTTTGTGTGCAGATGCATACCACAAATCTGTGGGGCCCTCCTATGAAACATAAGACGGGGCCCCACCCACAAGTGCTGATGTCATATGTGAACATTGGTATCAGGATGAAATTGTAACAGTGACAATAATGTTATTTTGGGCAATTTAGCCTTCTGTTTAGTACTCTTTACTAATTCTCTTTATAGCTGTGGCCTTTAAGAATGCACTCATGTTAACGGTATCATGCGTGATTCCTGCAGGCATGCTTCTTAAAATTTAAACTGTGGTTCACACAAAATCCACCAGGCGATGCATGGGATGCATGGGCTTGCTTGGGTTACGTTATGAAGTGTGTTCTGACACAATTTTCACAATGCAACTTGTGGAATTAACTTTACTGAACTACACAAAAAACAAATGAACTCTGAAGTCTAGCGTCAAACAAAAAGTCTTTGAAAGCTCTCTCTCTCTCTCTATATATATATATGTTAATGTGACACATGTCCCTGACATTAATGAGTGGGAATGTGCAACTTTTGACATGATCTTCATGCATTCTGTAACATCTGCAGTATTTATTGCCGTTTTGTACAGGTGGATATAAATGAATATTTGAAGTGAATGTCATGTCGTCTTTGAACTCAGGCAGTAAACAGACAGCTCTTATCACAATGAGCACAGACAGGCCCGTCTGCTTTAACCAGCGCCGCTCTGTGTGTGTATGTGGGCCACCACGCTTCCATAAACCTCTGGCAGACTTGGAGAGTTAATTATTGATTCAGTGAGTCTGCTGTGTGTCCGTGTGCCAGCACATTCCTTCCACTGGAATAAAATCACAGAAATGACACGCTGGAGAGGTTCAGATGGCGGGACCTCACTAAACTATTTTTAGGAACATTAAAGGGATAGTTCACCCAAAAATGAAAATTCTGTCATTAGTTGCTCATGTCGTTCCAAACCCGTAAGACCTCCGTTCATCTTCGGCTCTCTGACCCTCCCATAGACAGCAAGGGTACTACCACGATCAACGTCCAGAAACGTAGCAAGGACATCAGTAAAATAATCCATGTGACATCAGGGGTTCAACCGTAATTTTACGAAGCTATGAGAGTACTTATTGTGCGAAAAAAAAAAAAAACTTTATTCAACAATTCGTCTCCTTCGCGTCACCCTAGCGCCATTTTGGAGAGTATCCACTGAACGCAAACAGCGTATGTTGTTCTATGTCAGCTGCGTCACACGGATACGTTGTTTTACGTTCAAATCAAAGCACAAACAACGTAGAAAACGTATCCGCGTGACGCAGCTGACATAGAATAGCATACGCTGTTTGTGTTCAGTGGATACTCTCCAAAACAGCACCAGGGTGATGCAGATGGGACGAATTGTTGAATAAAGTTGTTGTTTTTTTTCTTTTGTGCACAAAAAGTATTCTCGTAGCTTCGTAAAATTATGATTGAACCCCTGATGTCACATGGATTATTTTAACGATGTCCTTGCTACATTTCTGGATGTTGATCGTGGTAGTACCCTTGCTGTCAATGGGAGGGTCAGAGAGCTCTCAGATTCCATCAAAAATATCTTAATTTGTGTTCCGAAGATGAACGAAGATCTTACGGGTTTGGAACGACATGAGGGTAAATAATTAATGACAGAATTTTCATTTTTGGGTGAACTGTCCCTTTAAGCTATTAATATTCTTGCATTTGCATGTTTATAACAATTTTCTCAAACAAATCCTCATAAATAAAAAATATAATGGGGAAAAGTACTTAAAAAAATAATTAAGAAAATCAAGCACTATACATTACAGTAATAGTTATATAATTTAATATTATAATTTTGTGTCTACATTTTTTTTTTTATTAATTTGTTTATGTTTTTTATGTTTTTGGACAGTTTCATGAGATTTAGCAATGTATTGTAATGTACAGTATATGGTATCTAACTCTCTGAACTGTGAATTTCTGGTGTTTTGATTCAACAGATATCTGTGTGTGTGTTTTCAGAAGCTACAGGAGTTCTTCAGGTCAGAGCTCTGAAAGACTTCTGGAATCTTCACGACCCCACGGCCCTCACCATACGCGCCGGTGACGTCATCACGGTACGACCGCTTACCTGACTTCATTAAAGCTCTTCACAGTCAATGTGTGTGTGTTTCTCTTAAGTACTACACCAAACCCCTGTGTACCTAGCCAGTCTATTCAACTAATGTTTCAGAAGCAGTTTCGCTTGAACCGAGGCCAGATTTTTCTCTCTCTTTCTCCTTCCACGAGTTCTTTCTGTTCATCGCCTTGGTTTTTTGAGGGCGCTAAAGATACACTCACAAGTGTTTATTTGTGAACTCGAACCAAAATACATTTTCACACAGCATTGTTTCAAAGGAAATTGTGGGCAGAGTATAAGTACAGTTTAAAGGTCGTTTACTGGTGGGTTTAGAGATGTATTTCATGAGCTGAATGTTCTCGCTGCTGTTTTGTTGTTGGGCCTGAAGCTATTATATGCGTGTTTGCTTAGGGTGGGCGGCTGGGGTTATGTTATCTAACTTTCAAAAGCTTTCAGATCATGCATTGTCTCTGAATTCCCGACCTCCTCCTCTGTTTTGACTGGTTGTCAAGGACGGGAAAAACTGTTGGATTAAAATCCAGCGGGTTGGGTTTGCAGCAGTTTTGGGTGAGATCACTGTGATGGCAATGCTGTGTTGTGATTGGCAGGTGATAGAGCAGCATGTGGATGGACGCTGGAAGGGCCACATTCATGACACCCAGAGGGGAACAGACCGAATTGGCTACTTCCCCCCCTCCATAGTTGAGGTCATCAGCCGACGCTCAGGTACAATAATCACCTGAATTTTAGCAGGTTGACCAAATTTTTGAAGCTTCACAGGCCGTGGTCATTATATGTTTTTGTTTGATGGATTTTATTACAGCCATTAACCCTGCCAATAACATTGTTTCCTTTACTGAATCAGTAACAGGCTGACAGATGTAATCTAGACTTGTCTATGTCTTCCATCCCACTGCTTCCCATGTAATAAATGTTAATCTCTAACCTCCATCCGCTTGCATTAAAGGAACACTCCACTATTTTTGAAAATAGGCTCATTTTCCAACTCCCCTAGAGTTAAACAGTTGAGTTTTACCGTTTTTGAATCCATTCAGCCGATCTCCGGGTCTGGCGGTAGCTTTTTTAGCTTAGCTTAGCATAGCTCATTGAATCTGATTAGACCGTTAGCATCTCGCTCAAAAATGACCAAAGAGTTTCTATATTTTTCCTATTTAAAACTTGACTCTTCTGTAGTTACATCGTGTACTAAGACCGACGGAAAATGAAAAGTTGTGATTTTCTAGGCCGATATGGCTAGGAACTATACTCTCATTCCGGCGTAATAATCAAGGAACTTTGCTGCCGTACCATGAGGGCAGCAGACACAATGATATTACGCAGCGCCACTGAATGATCTTATGTTACAAGTAATTGGGAAAGGAAGCAAATGGAAAGGTTTGGTCAGTAGGCTATTCAAATGCATTCAACCATATGAGCTTCTACACTACAAAAGCAATCAGTTTAAATGCTTTTTTGACTACCTCTGGAAGTGGTTGAATGTGGATAAGCTCAAAACATTTTAGACCCCATTTACACTTGTATTTAACATTGTCCAGTTGTGATTGGATCGACAAAAAAAATCTTAAGACCATGTGCAAACAAGGCCTAAAGCTATTGATGCGAAACTGAGTCTGTTTGACATCAGAGATCAGTTGGTCTGAAATCACTTTTCTGAACTCTCTAGCACACCAGTGAATGGGTACACGTGTGTCCTCGCTACACATGGTCTGGTACATTTCACAATGGGTATGAACGCAATAGGTATGATTATAATGTAAATAAAAACTACTGTAGGCTTTCCAGAGTGAAACAGGATAAGACAAGAACCCGGTTTTGATATTATATTATATCATTAGTCATCGACAGTCATTGGCAGTTGGGGCAAATGGTTGATTATGGACCCTAGGTGGGCCATTGGTTCTTCGGTACGACAGAAAATAGAAACACTGTCTTTGCATATAAACACCATGCAGTGGCACACACTCATCTGAAGCCCTGGGACGCACACACCCTTATTTCCCGCCCACAAGACTGAGGTCAGTGGCCCAAAAAGTGTTTGTGTCCGCTAGGTGGGCCTCCCAGCAGTCTGTCCCAGCACATGACCCCCAGCTTGGAGGACGTGTGGGTTTTGCGGAACTCCTGTGCTGGTAAGAACCGCTGCACTCCGCTCCTCTGAAACGCTCCTCCCCTGTGCCCCCTACTGGCTGTCACCCCCTCCCTGCTGCAGACAGACCCTCTGATTGGCTGGCCTGTCAATGGTCTTTAGCGTCCCTGTTAGCACACCTGCCTCCCATTCCAGAAACGCTGGCTCCAATCCCACTTGGAGCGGGGTGAGTAGAACCGGAGGGGTTACATTGGTGCCATGACCCGGATGGGAGTGAGGTTTAAGGGGGTGAGTATAACGGACACCAGCTTGTAAGAGCTCTGCATGTAGAACTCACTCCCCTGATCTCAAGTGGCACACTACAGGCTGAACTCTTTAGCATTCTTGCTAACGTGCCTGACTCCCATGCCGGAAATGCCAGCTTGAATCCCGCTCGGAGCAGGGCAAGTAGAACCAGAGGGGTTACATTACTTGAAAATGTTTGTTGGATAAATATTGGTCTTGTGTACAGCAAAACCTGCTTTCACACTAAAGCAAGCCAAACTAAAGCAAGCGTAATATGTAAGAAAATTATTCTTTTGAATTGGTTCTTTTAAATGAATAGGTTGTACTTGTTCACACTGGTTCGAATGATTAATTATTAGAACAGAATTTGAATGATTGTTTAAAAACCCTTATCTAGTGGTCATTAACAATAGACAAAGCCACGAAAAATTGATGACACATGGGTCAAAAAGTGTGGAAACCCTATATACACTTCACCCTCCATCCATCTTGTAACATTTATTTATTTAACACTTTATAGTGTATGATAGATTTAAAGCAAGCAGCTTTAGTATTTAACATGAAAAAAACAGTGTCAGTGTCACTTTCAGTTAGAGTTACAACTTGACTTTCTGCTAGGCCATGACCTTGACAAGGACATTTTCATTTTTATTCCTCTGGGCTGATTCTGAGTAGTCCCGCCCACATTTAAATCTGATTTATGATTAAATATGACTTTTCCAAATGACTGTATATTCAGTGTCAAATATGGCCTGAGACTGTGTAGGTCACGCAACATTAAATGTATGTATGTTTATGTATATTTATATGTATATATATATACTGTGAAGTATATCCTGTTGTGTTAAATTCATGTGTGACACGTACAGTAAGTGTTCAAGTCAGGTGAATGTGTGTGTGTCTCTAACAGGCCATCAGAAGAAAATTATGCTTGCAGTGAAGAAGTTGTGTGATATTCATAAGGCTCTTCTGCAGGCAGAATCGGGGCAGGGCACACTGTGGCGCAAAACCCCCGCAGCCCTGGACTTGGTCACTATTGAGCCACCTCCTGAGAGCCCCGACCTCCCCTCGCCCCACACGCCCAAGATGATGACTTTCCAGGACAGTGAGCTAAGTACTGAGTTACAGAGCGCCATGTCCTCCCACTATAGTGGCTGTCAGGAAGGGCTGGCCATCAAGAACGCAGTAGGAATGTCTTCCAGTCAGGAGAGCATTGACACACGCTCTCGAGGCTCCGGACGCTCTCAGGAGCCCCCCAGCACACCGTCCTCCACTTCTGCTGCGACCCCTTATAGCGGCTCCCGAGAGAGTTTAACCAGCCCAGACAGCAGTCCTGTTAAAGAGCGTAACATTCCAGAAGGTCGTGACCAGGTCCCACGTCCTCAGCTACCACAGCAGCTGCCATTCAGTGCGTCCACAGGCTTTAAATACCCCACGGTGCCTGCCAAACCCAAACTGAGCTCTGCTCCTTCTCCACAAGGCTCTCCTGCTCACAAAACCCTTAATTATCCACGTTCACAATATAACAGTGCCACGCTTGACCGTCACTCTCCTAATGTGACTAAGAAGCGCACACAGAGTCTGTCCCGGTATGCTTTGTCGGATGGTGAACCAGATGAAGAGGATGATGAAGCAGCTCATCTAGCCAGCATGGCCATGCCTTCGTATGCCACTCTGAGCCGCAAGCCTACCCGTGGCCAGCTGGCACGGCTTCAGTCTGCCCCCGAGCAGTCCGTCAGCCGAAGCCACTCTTTTGTCATTAAGGCTCGACGTAAAGGGCCTCCTCCACCACCACCTAAACGCCTTAGCTCCGTCAGCAGCAGCAGCAGCACTAGTGTTGAAACTGTCTCTGACACTCCAGCATCACCTTCTGGAGGAGCTGAGAACGGCAGATCCGGGACCGTAAAGAGTATTGCAGCTGCATTAGAAACAGTTCTACCTGTGCCTACGGTGGAGCTCCTTCCGAAAACCACTACAGCTGTTTCCAGTACCAACGAAGGGTCCAGACACAGACCTCTGAGTCAGAGTGAATCCAGCCCAGTACCCTCCAAAGCAGATACTGATAGAGCGACAAAGTCTGACTCAGAAGAGGAGGATGCAACAAAGGATTCAGGCCTGGAGAGCTCATCCTCGCCTCAGAACAGCTCTAATGAGTGCATCCCTTTTGCAGAGGAAGGCAACCTCACTATCAAACAGAGGCCCAAAGTTGGCGGGCCTCTGAAGGCGGAGACCACTTCTGAGTTGCCAGAGAAAGCCAAACCAGCCAAAACCCCTGAAGTGCCAGAGTTCAACCTTAAAGAGTCAGACACAGTGAAGAGACGACAAAAGCCAAAAGAGAAAGAGCAGCCAAACCCAGCGTCCGACAGCAGTGCAGACGGCGCGTCAGTTTTAGAGACTCAGGGCACGGTGAAGCTCCGCATCAGTGAAACAGATATGAGTCTGCCATCTGTGGAGCTTCCAACCAAACCAGTGAAAGCACCTCCAACTCTTGCTCCCAAACCTCCCAGTCCCCTGAATCCAACACGGCACGCCTCTAAACCAGATCCTGCTCCTATAACAGGTACAGCCTATAGATACGAATAAAGCTTGTCAGCTTTTTTTTTTTTTTGTAGGTTTGACAAATACTGCTCTGATTTATAAATGGTATAATTTGGTAGATTGTCCTTAATACATTAAAGCTATGAGCAGCAACATTTTGCTAGTAAGTTACAGTATATGCAGAGGACTGTAACTTTTGCATTTATTCGTGATTCTTGTTCTGTCTGCAGCTGTCGGCTCTAGCGTGACACTGAGTGTTGTACAGAGTGTCGCCTTTGCAGGACCTCATTCTCCAATCCCAAACTCCCCCTCGCCAGAGAACACGGTTCAGAGTGCGATATCAGGAAGCCTCCAGGCTCTGATGGAAGGGGACCAAGGGTCAACAATGAAACATCAGAGGCTGGAGAAGGCCAGCTCATCCCTGGAGGAAGCACTGAAGGCTGTGGAGAGAAAACTAACTCTGGAGAACAACAACGTGGGGTGAGAGACATTCTCCACCAGCTTCCACACTTACAGGAATAAATCTACAAAAATGATTTTGTTTTTGTTGGGGGATTATCTGAATTTTTCCTTTAAATGGCATGGTTTTAAATAGTCACTAATTTATTTACCCACTGTGTCTCTTTTAGCGTTTCTCCCGTAGTGAAGTCTGCAGGGAACATCCTGGATGACATCGGGAACATGTTTGATGACCTGGCTGATCAGCTAGATGCTATGCTGGATTAAAGATTCTCATGGATGGAGCTGTTTATTTTTTTGATGACCCAGAAACAGGAGGGTAGAGATCTACGTATAGCAGCATGGTTTCGTATCATTCAGATGGAGATCAGAGATGAACTCTTTAACACAAAAGTGGGAACCTCCACTGATCTTCATTTATAAGGACCACACAGATATTTATGGACCAGTCTTCTGACTAATGTCAGTCTAGATGTCATCTATATTTGTTTGTTTATTGTAATTCCAGCGGCTAATCAATCAGCATATATATTTGTTTTTCTTGTCCTGTCATTGTCTTTTTGGGCTGAACTGTGGACTGAACTGTGACCCCAATGAACTTTACATGACGGACCCAGATAAAAGAAATGCACTTAGGAGAATCATTCCTAAAGCAATATAGATTTCAAAACACTACACTGATTCAAAACATTTCTAGAAAGACTAATGGGATAGTTCACCCAAAAAGTGACAATTCTGTCATGATTTACTCACCCTGCCTTGCTGTGAGACTTTTGAATAAACTTTATGCTGCTCTTTTCCATACAGCAATAAGTTATAGTGACCTGCTGTCAAAACAAAATAACACATGATGACAATTTTCATTTTTTGAGTGAACTGTTCCTTCAACATATTTTCAATTTTCAAATTTTCAAAGCATTTTAGCTCTAAACAAGTAGCTTGTGATTTATCCATTTCAGCAGGTAAACATATTTATGGACCAGTCTTCTGACTAATGTCAGTCTAGATGTCATCTATATTTGTTTGTTTATTGTAATTCCAGCGGCTAATCAATCAGCATATATATTTGTTTTTCTTGTCCTGTCATTGTCTTTTTGGGCTGAACTGTGGACTGAACTGTGACCCCAATGAACTTTACATGACGGACCCAGATAAAAGAAATGCACTTAGGAGAATCATTCCTAAAGCAATATAGATTTCAAAACACTACACTGATTCAAAACATTTCTAGAAAGACTAATGGGATAGTTCACCCAAAAAGTGACAATTCTGTCATGATTTACTCACCCTGCCTTGCTGTGAGACTTTTGAATAAACTTTATGCTGCTCTTTTCCATACAGCAATAAGTTATAGTGACCTGCTGTCAAAACAAAATAACACATGATGACAATTTTCATTTTTTGAGTGAACTGTTCCTTCAACATAACTAATTTTCAAGCATTTTAGCTCTAAACAAGTAGCTTGTGATTTATCCATTTCAGCAGGTAAATAGCCTTTGGGAGGTTTGGTGCTTGTACCCTTTTTTTCTTAATGACTTTGCAGATTTGCAGGTTAAAATACATGACTGACATTTATTTTTGTATGAAAGTGTGGTTTTAAAGGGAACGTGATGAAAACAGTAACACTGCCTTAAGTAACTAGAGCAGCATCAATGTACAGCAAGCAATTCAGGTTTGTTACCACAAACTGGTCTTTAAACTTAAATTAGTCCAAATAGTATTTAAACTTGATCAGAATATGTATATTGTACACTAAAGGTATATTTGATTGGGAAGCAAACCTTGTTTGTTGTACCAAAGTATATGTATATTTTTATTCAAATGTTGGATAATGTTAACACTATCAGACTTGTCTTGCAGCTAAACTAATGAAATTTAACCCAGTGGCATTTCCACTTTGCACATAATTTGATATGGTGTATCTGATGTGGAATATTTCCACGCTGTTCTTGTGTGCCATACGTTTAAATAGTTGTTTCATTCAGGTTCTGTCTCCCAATTAGCTGAGATGTAATTAATGGCATTTGTATAACTGAAGGCCGTTTAAACATTTAAAGGGTTATTTCACCCAAAAATGAAAATTAGCCCTTAAATTACTCGCCCTCAAGTCATCCTAGGTGTATATGACTTTCTTCTTTCAGATGAATCCAGTCGAAGTTGCATAAAAAATTGTCTTTGATCTTTCAAGCTGTTTCATGGCACTCAGCAGGTGTTGCATGCTTCAGTCCAAAAGAAGTGAAATAAAAAGCGCCCATCCATAAAAAAGTGTCTCACACGGCTCCGGGGGGTGAACAAAAGCCTTCTGTAGCATATCGATGCGTTTTTTGTAAGAAAGATATCATATTCAAAACGTAATAATCACTTTAATCTAGCTTGCTGAGCGCAAGCTAAATCCGTTTGTAAACGGAAGCAGTTCCGGGCGGATGACGTATGAGGTCGGCTTTGCGCATGCACCGCTCAGAAGTGACGAACGCGGAAAAGCAGCGGAGAGATCAAAACAAAACAACGGTCACTAATTAGAAGTACAAAATGAGGATTTGTAAAGAAGAATGTCGGAGGATTTGGATATAAGCCAAGAGGAGACTGGTTTTCCTTTGCTAAAGTAAGGAAACTTTGCTTCCTTTGATCCTGTTAACAAACGTTGGTTTTCACGAGACTCACCGGCGCATGCGCAGCGCTGAACTTATACGTCATCCTCCCGGAGCTGCTTCTGTGTACAACTGTTAGCGCAAGCTACATTAAAGTGATAATTACGTTTTGAATATGGATATTTTTCTTACAAAAACGCATCGATTCGCTACAGAAGGCCTTTGTTTACCCCCCGGAGCCGTGTGAGACGTTTTGTTTTTTTATGGATGGGCACTTTTTATTTCTCTTCTTTTGGACTGAAGCACTGTAACACCCGCTGACTGCCATTAAACAGCTTCGCTACAGAAGGCCTTTGTTTACCCCCCGGAGCCGTGTGAGACACTTATTTTTATTTATGGATGGGCGCTTTTTATTTAACTTCTTTTGGACTGATGCATGCAACACCCGCTGAGTGCCATTAAACAGCTTGAAAGATCAAAGACAATTTTAATATAACTCCGACTGGATTCATCTGAAAGAAGAAAGTCATATACACCTAGGATGACTTGAGGGTGAGTAATTTATGGGCTAATTTTCATTTTTGGGTGAACTAAACCTTTAACCAGTTTTAGAACTGCAGCGGAGGCCCACTCACTCCAAGGACAATAACTATAACTATAAAGTTTAAATAATCGCTCTAATCATTCTCTGAAGTGCGCACCTATAGTAGTAAACGGAATGTTATCATCCACTAGTGTGGACGTGAATATAGTTATTATAGTTATCATTCTTGGTATGAACGGGCCATTACTTATGTGAATACTATACATTAGTGATATTCTTAAGAAGGTAATATAACACACTGATATGATTGTTTACTATCAAGCCCCTTTTTGTTCTAATCTATTAACATTTTCTATTAAATGAATTTAGCTATTTCGAGACATGTCATTGTCATTTCAGAAACCTCTTGTATCTAATTTGTCCAGACTAGGGTTGCACCAGCCGTTAGTGAGTTCTTAAATTGGAACGTAAAGTCCACACTAGAGCTAATTTGTAACTATTTACTTAATTTTGTTGCACAATTTGTTCTTATGTCAGAACATAGCTAGTAGGTTGTAAGCTCTTCGAAAAGTAGTTGCATAATATAATGTTAACCTTCAATGATCCAACAGTAGCCTGCTGCGCAACAGTCAGGTTCCGGAAGTAAAAACTCCATTCATTTTAACCATAAGGGAAGTGATTTTGAAAGATGATTTATAAACCCTTAAAGACAGACCTACTGTGTGCTATGAGGTTGTTAATCTATGCTATATACTTATTTTGAAGCTATCAACCAACATTAATTCATCAATTCCTTATATAAAGAACCTATTGCTTCAGTCATAACAAATGGGCCAAGTTCATCACCTTTCAAATCGCACAAGGGGAACCGCTATCTCCTTTCACTTTTGCTTCAACCCTTCAGCCTCATATTCGCTTCAGTCCAAATATACGGTACATCTGATAACTTATCAAGGTACAACTACAGTACAAATTCAGGTGTCCGTCAAAATTGACCAGACACCTGAAATGTAACTTTTTTTTTTCAGTGAAATCAATGTAATATATATTTTTCAATAATATTTTTCTTTTTTATTTTGTATTTTGAGAGAATTTCATGGTACTATTTAATATTTATGCAATAATTATGATACATTTTTCCCATTGAAAATAAATTTTTAAAAAATTATTATTTTTCTATTTTTAATTATGGCAGTATTTCATGTTAAAATAGAGACAATGCCTTTAAAATCCAATTTTTTAAAGGCAGATTAGTGCCATTTGGTGGGAGTAAAAAAAAAAGAAATAAAAAAACTTCTGAAATTCCATGCTTTAGACATAAATATATTTTTTAAGTTGTGGATTTGGATTTATATTTAGCCATTCTCAAAGACAACTTTTTGTAAAGGTTTAGAATATTATTTTTTCCCGAAATGTTGGTTTGAAATGTCATTTTTGCATTAATTTTACTGCAGTCCCACCTGAACAAAAATACATTTTATTACACATAACATCAAAGTTCAACAAAAATGTAACAAAAAATGAACGAATTCTTTATCAGAGGTTAATCAATCTGATTTCAACCTCTTATTTTTGTGTGTGTGTGTCTGCGAGTGTGTGTGTCTTTTTTGTACTCTTGATGTTTTAGAGTGTCTGTCACCCCTTCCTTGGTTGTCTGTGTTTTAACTTTTTCGAATCAAGTCCAATTTTTTATTTTTTTTTGTGGTCACAGTGACTGCAATAAAAGTCACCGAGTTCCGTACCATTCCAATGAAGTAGCGATTTTTTAAATTTTAATCTTTAGCTACTGAGTTTTAGAGAGAAATCGATTTACTTAAAGCTGCAGTCCATATGTTGTGCCTCTTTGTCGCCATCTCTGTTTGAAAACCTGGAATTGCAGCTGTGTGCGGAATTATCTAGCTTGCGTGGGTTGTGAGTCGGCACGGCTCCAGCGTGGATGAATCTAATGTTCTGAAGGGTATATGTGGCAGTCAGTCACCACACCGGTGTGGATATTTACTGTACTTCGCAATCACAGATTCTAGCCTATATCTTGGAATATGATCCAAATAAGAATTTTCACCGTTTGTTGCCATCTGAACAAGTAAGTAACAAGTCTGCCACGTTTGTTCTGACCAACTGAGGAAAAAAGCATTACCATAAATCTCGCTACCAATGGTGATTAAGTGTAACGATCGGTTAGCTCATATCACATCAAACCGTTCAAATTATTATTATTGTTATACTTTATTCTCAAATGATTAATGTTAACAACATCAGCATCGGTGACTATGAGTATAGTGTGTATTAGTGTGTAGATTTCAATTTCTGCACTGTCTAATTGTCATACTCTTCAAATTTCATATTAAGAAATTATTTTTAACCCAAAAAGCAAATTATGCTCCCTTCGAACTGGTTTTCTTTAAAATACAAATCGTGTGTAATCCCAGGCTATCTGTAATCAGAAGCACATTTATAACGGGAATATAATTTAATTTCATTCACATGTGTTTCATAAACGCATAATCCTTTCTGGATTACAATCCACCATCAAAATGATACATTTAATTATTCCGGCTGCTGTGAGAAAAGGCTATAAACGATTGGCCACCTGCAGCATCCTCACATGTGATAGCCTACTAGCCGAGACAACTACTTTATGTTTACAGACGTGATGTAATGACGCAGTGCCATGCTCGAATTTCCCGCGAAAACTTACCCCTTCCACTCACAAGCTAACCGTTGTGAATCGGGCTAAAGTAAGGCGATAGTTTTGAACACCGGCTGGTTATGCACTTGCTCAAATATTGATTCGGATCATTTTTTACCAAAAAAAGTTACGGACTGCAGCTTTAACGTTACCTGTCCAACAAGAAGTGACTTGGGCATTTTCTCTTTTTGGCCCATTTTCTCCGCCATCAGATCTTTCCACTTTGTGCATGCCCAGTATTTACGCTCTATGTCAATCCTTCTTTTTCCTGTATTAAGACATCTTCTGCTTCTTCATCCGAACATTTACGGATTCTCCCGTTGTCTCCGCTGGTAGAGCATGAAAAAATGTTAAAGTTAAAGTGCGTTCCGTTGACTAATTTTCGCGCTTCGCCTCGCCAAACACTATGCTACTGGCGTATGACGTTTATCACGTCGATTCAACATGGCGAAATACAATTAAAACTTTTCATATAAACTATTACATGTACAGTCTTAATGTCACGTGAGTGTACAGCATTAAGAAAACTCTTCATAAAAAAAACTATTTATTTTACTAAGGAATGCACATTTAAAAGCCCAGGATTTCTGACATGTAACTACTAACTTAAAATGCTGCACGTTCCTTTTCACATAAAGAGCAAATGAGCAACTTGGAATCATTTGTGACCCAACAACTGAGTAATTTCCCAAAATATATTTTCTGAACAAAATGTATTGTTACATGCCAACATCCAAACATCTCAATCCTTTTTCTACTTAATGTTGTATTTAATACAAAATGCTAAATTGCAGATTAGATTTCAGTGTGCTCGGTCATTCAAAATCATCAAACACACTCATTGGCTGATAGTCAGGAGTTTAGGATTCACTTCTATCCACTCTTCATTTGGTCCTTCATTATAAAACAATGAAATTAATCTCAACAGAATTGGTAGAGAAATGAGACTGAGTGGCTATAAAAAATCAATCAGAAACCAAACTCACTGAACACACATGGCAGAATCACATCTGCTCTACGTCAAACATGCTGGATTAGATACAATGGCTCTGTTCAGAATAGCATACAAACATAATATTATCTTCTGTGTAATGTATTGTGTGCACAGTTGCTGAAATATCCCTCAATGCAATGTGACTTGGCTTTCCATTTTCCAAGTTTTAATCAATTGTTTAAAGTAAAAGTACACAGCATTGAATTAATACAAAATAAACTTTATTTTCAAGATTATAACTGGATGCTGCTCATTAAATTAAACATGCAATGTAGTGGTTGTGTGACAAAAGTCTACAATACCACACAGTATGCATTACAGCATAACACTACTACTACTACTGTTTTACTATATTCTAAAACAGTATGCAGTTTTCAGTCAGCAGTCATATTACAGTAAGTTAGTACTCCATTCTGAACACAGCCAATGATTGTAATACATCAGTTGTAGAATGTTACATTCCATTTCCCCTGTAGCTGATGCCATCTAATATAATCTGTTAGTAATTAACATACATAATTCTGGATACATATAAATCTGTGTGTACATATACACACTGTACATACATCATATTGAGCCTACTCTCGGTTTCATCAAGTCTTAAACAGAGCTGATGGAGGGACGAATGTGTGGACGGACGACCGGGGGTCTATAGGTTACTGAAGAGTTCATTTTTCTTGTTCCAGTCCATGGGTGGAGCTCTCTTGTTGGAGCGTTTCTGGTGCGCACGCTCTTTCACCTGCTGGAGGGACAGATTGAGCTCTGGGATGGCATCTGTGATGGATGGCTCCACAGCCTGAGAGGAGGAGAAACAAACATAAACCCATGAAATAACCTAAAATGGTCACTTTCAGAGTCTGTTACGAGAATGTGCTCAAGTGACAGTGGAATTCTTGGGCTTGAGCTTCAGAGTTTTCTCAAGCAAAACACTTCTGAAGCCTGAAAAGATTTTTTCATATATCCATAAAGGATGAAGTTTGACGTACTTTCAGAAAATTTAATGCTATGTTTGAAACGGAATACCAGCTGCTTACCACACATGACCTACATACATTATACGGCTTACTATTTTAAAAAAAATAGTTTGTGAAAGAGTATGCAATGATAAATGTCTAAAGGTGTATGCTAGATTGTTGTCACACAACCTCATTGTTTAATCCTGCAAAAAGAAATCCATGGGTGGAGCTCTCTTGTTGGAGCGTTTCTGGTGCGCACGCTCTTTCACCTGCTGGAGGGACAGATTGAGCTCTGGGATGGCATCTGTGATGGATGGCTCCACAGCCTGAGAGGAGGAGAAACAAACATAAACCCATGAAATAACCTAAAATGGTCACTTTCAGAGTCTGTTACGAGAATGTGCTCAAGTGACAGTGGAATTCTTGGGCTTGAGCTTCAGAGTTTTCTCAAGCAAAACACTTCTGAAGCCTGAAAAGATTTTTTCATATATCCATAAAGGATGAAGTTTGACGTACTTTCAGAAAATTTAATGCTATGTTTGAAACGGAATACCAGCTGCTTACCACACATGACCTACATACATTATACGGCTTACTATTTTTAAAAAAAATAGTTTGTGAAAGAGTATGCAATGATAAATGTCTAAAGGTGTATGCTAGATTGTTGTCACACAACCTCATTGTTTAAACATTTTTTATTCAAGTGTGTACAAGTGTACTTGCAGTATAAAAACTATTAAACTAGTAGTTCACTGAAAGTATACTTCAGTACTTTCATAAACTAAAAAGTGAACTAGAAGCATTTAGCTAATAAATGAACGGTACCTCTAAGTTCACTTGTACTGTAGTTCACAGTATAGTTGCACTAGAAAATAAATTCTTATCATGTCCTTAAAGTTCTTCTGTTAGACGTAAAATACATGTAAAACTAAAAGTATACATTTATAAACTAAAAAGTGGGCCAATTTAGTAGAAATATTGAAATAGTAATACACTTACAAGTATACTACAAGTACACTGATATTAGTATACTTATTACATAAAGTAAATTTAAGTTCAAGGATATTTTCCAAATATACTTTAAGTATGCTTTTTTGTGTGAGTATAATAAATTATGCATGTTTGATTTTGTGAGTGGCACATCTTTAATTTTAGTTTTGTGTAAAAATATCTTAACCCTTGGCATTTTGGGCAAATATGTCAACAAAAAGTCATTAAAAAGCATGGCTGATATTACTTGTACTTCTTTGTCACTTCAGGAAATGACAAAAAAAAAAAATAATGTAAAAAACCTGAAACGTTCATGTTAAGCACAATGCATTGTGGGATTGAGTACCCAGTATGCAGTGTGCTCTGTAGTATACTGCATATTTTGGCGACTGTAGTAGTAGGTCACCTGGGTATTCTGTTTATGTAGAAAATTCTAAACATCATAGTTCAGTCTCACCTCAGTGGGCGGAGTCGTGAGGGAGGCATTGGAGGATGCGTTGGATGGGGACGGACTTATTGATAACTTTGAGTTCTTCAGCTCCACGTCTTTGGCCACATTTCCATTAACCTGAACAGCAGATGGTAAAATGTCAGATCATCATAGTATGAATCTCCTAAGGCTCAGTGCTTCGCTTTGTACACTAGGGGTCAGACATGAGCCAGTAAAGTGCTGCATGGCAGCTGCAGTGTGTGGGCCCCAGGCTGCTGGAGACAGAGCTTCATTAACTGAACGAGTGGGCAGCATTAGCCAGGCATCAATACTGCTCCTCTGACAGGTGACAGCGCCCCCTTATTCCCTCCTGCCAGCTACATCTGACAAGTCAACCATTAGCCAGAGGCAGAAGAATCACGCTGAATCCCTCTTACTTTCCCCCACAATCCTCTTTAGAGAAACCGCCCTCAGCGTCTCTCTCTTCTGGAGACACAGACTCTAAACTTACCTGTACCTGATCTGTCCGTGTCAACTTCAGCTTGATGTGCACAAAAATGAAGGTGAATTCAGGAAGTACAGCTGTAAATAAGTCTCTTGTGTGTATAAAGTCGTGGACTGATATATCCAGAACTACAGCACTCTTGCTTCAATAAGAATCACTAATGGAATCTGAACCAGGACCATTACGATTCCCATCCCTAATGTTAATGGTCGATAAAACACATTCTTGCTCTTCACATGCACTGCATGGTCAAGAATTATGTGGTGTATGACACATAAACAACACATATGACCCATGAGCTCTTAGCACTAGTTAAATTAAACCAGTTCAATTAACAACAGAGGCCTTTTTGAAGAAGGCTGACTGAAAATGTTAAAACCTGATAGTGATTAAAGGGGTCATATGATGTTGCTAAAAAGAACATTATTTTGTGTATTTGGTGTAAATGAAATGTGTTTATGCGGTTTAAGGTTAAAAAACACAATTTTCCACATACCGTACATTATTGTTTCTCCTCTATGCCCCGTCTTTCTGAAATGCGTCGATTTTTACAAAGCTCATCATTCTGAAAAGCGAGGTGTGCTGTGATTGGCCAGCTATCCAGTGTGTTGTGATTGGCCGAATACCTCAAGCGTGAGACGGAAATGTTACGCCCCTCACCATACTGTGATGCCGTGTCCGGCCGGAGCGACGAGACAAAAACATTAAAACCCATTTTAAAAGAGGCATTTGTTGCATTCAGTGGGGACATAATTACAGATTATAATGACTTATACTGTGCTTTTACGCATTGCATCGCGCCGCGTAAACATAAAACCATGTCTGCATTTGTGATCGGAGAAATGACGAACAACAAGTGCTACTCTACACTGCTTTGTGATTGGCCGAATAAATACCTCAAGCGTGTTAAATGTTACGCCCCTCACCATACTGTGATGCCGTGTCCGGCCGGAGCGACGAGACAAATACATTAAAACCCATTATAAACGAGGCATTTGTTGCATTCAGTGCGGACATAATTACTGATTATAATGACTTATACTGTGCATATACGCATTGCATTGCGCCGCGTAAACATAAAGCCATGTCTGCATTTGTGATCGGAGAAATGACGAACAACAAGTGCTACTCTACACTGCTCAAAACTCACGTTTGAATCATCAGTGGCAAATTCTTTAAATATGAAAAAACGTACTTACAGTCTGTGAGTCAGAACAGCCGGCATTGTAGTCTACTCTCCCAGGATCAGGACACAGTCCTCCATAAAATGTGCTGCACACATCTGAATATTTGGGTTGAAGTGTTCTGGAACAGTGTTGTAAATACTACTTAACCACTGATTTCTAGTCGTGTCCTCTTTTGGAAGACCAAACAAAGTAGTTTCGCTTTCACAACGAAACACATGGCGGGCTAGAGTGAGGAACGGCTGGCTGTAACATTTCAAAGAGAAAGAAAAAATTAAAATCGCATCATATGACCCCTTTAATCCTGTCAAATTCTGAATAGAAATTGATCTTCAACCTCTAATGGGCTTCTTTCATGCAGTGACCTTTTATCATTGGCATAATCAGAAATAATTGTGTAATACAGCCACAGACTTCCCTTCATATTTGGCTAGAGGGCTGACTTCACTAAACACAACAATATGCTAATATTTCAGTAATAGTCTAATATAAAAAAACATGCAAAGGTTTCCAGTGACCTCTGAAAAACTTGCTTTAGTGTTTTTTCCTGCTGTGAGAAACCAAGTTCAGGCACAGGTCAACATAAAAACTCAAGTTGCTGTATTTATTTGGCAACGAGTACATTGAATAATAAATCAAACCCAAACTGGAAAGTGCACATGGCTGAAAACTGAGAAAAAAATTGGATCTCAATATCCAAGTAGTCTATTTGCTCTGAAACTGTGATTTTTGTTTCATTTGACATTTCATTTGTAGCCAGTTTGATTCAAAATATCAAATTCCAGAACTTTGTTTTTTTACTAAATTATAATAACAATATTTAATCATTACAAATGAACCATATTTTGACAATGATGCTCAATGTTATTAAAGCAACAAGCCTCAAGAGACCATGAATAACAGTAATATAATATTTGCTGAATCTGCTGCATTTATCTATTAATAGCCACCTTAATACTGCAAAAAGAGTTTCATTTAATGTATTGATTCTAATACACAGCTGTCAGAAAACAATGTGCATACAACAACCACATGCCATAACTTTTTTTTTTACACAGAACCAAAGCCTGGAACCTCAATTTACCTTAAAGTTTACTCTTACTACCTCACAAAAACAGGTATTTCACTTTTGGAAACGTTATTCTAGTTGCATTTGAGAAACAGCTGTGCCAGTGATATGATAAAAGACACCATTGTTCAATAAATAATTACATTCAATGATATTAATCACAATAGATCATTCTTCCCGACTTTGAGCTTTTCATGTCCTTGAACTCAAGACCCATTTCAGTGGAAATTATAGGTGACTTTGTTAATAACGACAGCAGAATATTCATCACTTCATCAATATTGAATAGCAGTAACTTATCATATTTGAGCTTGATTTTCTTTATATTTAATATTTGTTATTGTAACGCATTAAAGGGATAGTACTCCTAAATATTTCATAATTTACTCATCAATACTAGTTGTTCCAAACTAGTATGACTTTATTTTTTCAGTGGCACGCATAAGAAATATCAAAAACAAACAAATCTGTGATTTTATTTATTTGTGCATACAATGAAAGTCAATGGTAACCAAAACTGTTTGGTTGCCACCAGCATTCTTCAAAATATCTTCTTTTGACTACACAACTATTTTACAACATTAAGTTTTTCTTTTGTATTGCAACTATACTAACTTTCTATACTAACTATACTATAACTTTAGGTATTCTGTTAGTCTACAAGCTATATACTTCTAGCCCACATTTTATCTTATGGAAGCACACTTTGAAGTATACTTTCAGTAAACTACTAGTTTAATAGTTTTTATACTGTAAGTATAATTCTTTAAGTGAACTTAACATCAAACTTATATTTTCTATTTATACATGCATTTGTGCATTTTAAGAATACTACTAGCTTCGTATTTAGGTTCTTATTTACTTGAAAAACATTTAACTGTACTAAGAAGATTTGAATTATAAAACGGATAGTTCCAGTCCTTGATTCTGATTGGCTGAGCTACGTTCGAAGCTGTTATAAATTACTCTACAAACACACACCTTTATTTATTTCTGTGTGCTGCTCGGCAATCACTTTGTTGCAACCACAACTGATTCTGATGAACTACATTGTTTGGTGGAAGAATAATGTTTTTATTAAAGGGTTAGTTCACTCAAAAATTTAAATTAGGCTGTGTTTTACTCACCCCCGAGGCATCCTAGGTGTATATGACTTTCTTCTTTCAGACGAATCCAGTCGGAGTTATATCAAAAATTGTCTTTGATCTTTCAAGATGTTTAATGGCACTCAGCGGGTGTTGCATGCATCAGTCCAAAAGAAGTTAAATAAAAAGCACCCATCCATAAAAAAGTGTCTCACACTGCTCTGGGGGGTGAACAAAGGCCTCCTGTAGCGGATCGATGCGTTTTTATAAGAAAAACATCCATATTCAAAACGTAATAATCACTTTAATCTAGCTTGCGCTCACTGTTGTACACAGAAGCAGCTCCGGCAGATGACGTATGAGTTCAGCGCTACGCATGCACCGCTCAGAAGTGACGAACACGGAAGCGCAGCGGAGAGATCAAAACAAAACAACGGTCACTAATTATAAGTACAAAATGAGGATTTGTAAAGAAGTCGGAGGATTTTGATATAAGCCAAGAGGAGACTGGTTTTCCTTTGCTAAAGTAAGGAAACTTTGCTTCCTTTGATCCTGTTAACAAACGTTGGTTTTCACGAGACTCACCGGCGCATGCGCAGCGCTGAACTCATACGGCATCCCCCCGGAGCTGCTTCCGTGTACAACTGTTGGCGCAAGCTACATTAAAGTGATTATTACGTTTTGAATATGGATATTTTTCTTACAAAAACGCATCGATTTGCTACAGGAGGACTTTGTTCACCCCTCGGAGCCGTGTAAGACACTTTTTTTTTATGCATGGGCGCTTTTTATTTCACTTCTTTTGGACTGATGCACTGCAACACCCGCTGACTGCAATGATAGAGCTTGAAAGATCAAAGAAAATGTTTAATATAACTCTGACTGGATTCGTCTGAAAGAAGAAAGTCATATACACCTAGGATGCCTCGGGGGTGAGTAAAACACAGCCTAATTTTCATTTTTGGGTGAACTAACGCTTTAATATCATTACTCTTTATTTGCTATGTTTTATTTTGTGAAACCTTAATACGTATATGGAATAAACGTTTTATAAAAGCAATAAGCCCCATGAAGCCGTGGTTTACTCCGCTTCGCGTCATGCCTTATGAATGTAAGTAAATGAGATGATAAATGATGACAGACTTTTCATTTAGGGGTCATCAAAAGGGACAGTGAAAAATGAAAATTCTGTCATCATTTACTCACCCTCAAGTTGTTGCAAACTTTTATGAATTTCTTTCTTCTGTTGAACACAAGAGAAGATATTTTGAAGAATGTTGGTAACCAAACAGTTGCTGGTAGCCATCGACTTCCATAGTCTTTTTTTCCAACATTCTTCAAAATATCTTCCTTTATGTTCAACAGCTGAAAGAAACTAATACAGGTTTGGAACAACCTGAATTAGAAGAATAATTTACATTTTTGGATTAACTATCCCTTGAATATGGCCTGCTAGTATTCTGTCATTTGATCTGTTGTCTTACCGTGTCCTCCATGTCTCCGTTGACCACAGGTTCAGGCAGCGGTCCTGTGGGCAGAGAGAAGCAGAACAGGTCAGTCCCAGATCAAACCTAGTACATCTGCATCCTTCAGATGGGACTCTAACGCTCCTCATCAGAGACAGCGAGGAAGCAAAGATAAAACAAGACACTTCCAGACCCCTAGAGAATAGCTAGTATGACATTCACTCCTTCTTGGGTTGCAGTGAGCAGATGTCGACTCTGTTACATACAGGACCACAGGTATGTGCTTCATTTATTATTCAGATGACCATCATCACTGTGGTGAGAGCCATGGTACCTAGATACCTGCCGACCCCTGCAATTCTATTTGGAACAAAATCTAGAGGCCTTCATAGTGGATTACACATTAACAAATGAACTGACATGAGAGACGAAAGACGTATGTGGAGATCTGCCAAGACTTGCTTGTGAAAATGCACACATACTTTCAAAAAGAGCACGTATTGGGGAAATAATATATTTTAAAGAATATATTTAAGTGCAAACATAATATAATGGTTTCGGGCATTTTCGGGTATTTACAATTACGTGAAAATTACAATAGCAGCTGTTTACAGTTAGGTGAAAATTTATATTAAATGCAATTAGCTGAATATTAGAGTGCTTTTTGACCCACTTAAGTACATCTTTATATTCCTACTGTCTTTGAAATATGTTTAAAGTGTAGTGCCAAATGTACTGATACAGATTTATGGTAAACTAAACAATTATTGAATATCATTTCTATTGAAACGTGGGTAACACTTTAGTTTAGGGATCAATTCTCACTATTAACTATTAGTTGCTTATTAGCATGCATTTTACTAGCATATTGACTGTTTATTAGTATTTATAAAGCACATGACCATATTCTACATCCCTAATCCTACCCCATACCTAAACTAACAACTACCTTACTAACTATTAATAAGCAGCAATTACAGTAGGAGTTTGAGGCAAAAGTTGTAGTTAATAGTGAGAGTCAGACCTTAAAGGGGTCATATGATGTTGCTAAACAGAACATTATTTTGTGTATTTGGTGTAATGAAATGTGTTTATGCGGTTTAAGGTTCAAAAACACATTATTTTCCACATACTGTACATTATTGTTTCTCCTCTATGCCCTGCCTTTCTGAAACGTGTCGATTTTTACAAAGCTCATCGGTCTGAAAATCGAGGTGTGCTCTGATTGGCCAGCTATCCAGTGCGTTGTGATTGGCCGAATACCTCAAGCGTGTGACGGAAATGTTACGCCCCTCACCATACTGTGATGCTGTGTCCCGGAGCGACGAGACAAAAACATTAAAACCCATTACAAACGAGGCATTTGTTGCATCCAGTGGGGACATAATTACTGATTATAATGACTTATACTGTCTTTTTACGCGTTGCGTCGCATCGCGCCTGTAAAAGGCACAATATGTAATTTTCACCGCTAGAGGGCGCGTATTCAAAATAAACAGAAACAAAGGCGTAGTTTGATGACGCCGTGACTGAGTGTGGAATCATGGGAGTTGTGGTCTTCATCCCCACAGCCGACGCAATCCGACGGGACTCGGGCAGAAATCATGTTCATGGATGAGCTAATGATTTATTAACGTAGCAGAATGAAGCATGGTGAGGCTGAAAGCCGTCGAAGCAAAACGAGGCCGCTGAACGAGCGTGACACACGGCTCGAAAGCAGCGGAGCTTTTATTATGCCACACTTTAACGCTTCCGCTGCTTCCGGTCGTGTGTATGTGGGGTAAAGCAGCGGAGCTTTTATTATGCCACAGTCGAGCGCTTCCGCTGCTTCTGGTCGTGCGTATGTGGGGTAAAGCAGCGGGGCTTTTATTATGCCACAGTCGAGCGCTTCCGGTCGTGTGTATGTGGGGTAAAGCAGCGCTGTTTTATCATACTAGATACATTTGAACGTTCTGTTATAATGCTACTCTGTGCGGTCGTCACCGGTCTATTAAAACACATAACATATTAAAGCGTCTTTGGTGTTTCCATGTTTTCTACAAAACAAAACCGGAAATCGAGGGGTTATGACGTCATTGGCAGGCGACACAATGACACTATGAACACGCTCGGTGTCACTAGTTAAAATTGCTTATTTCTCTGGATTTAAACATTCTTCGAAACATTTGGGATAATGCAAGTACACAAGTCAGCAAAATATACAACACTGTTCTAGTGGCTTTTGGTTTTAGTGGTCTTACATATTGTGCCTTAAATAAGAAAATAAGAATCGTTTTAAGGTATCATAAGTTCAGCATCAAATGTATATACTACAAAGAGAATGCAATCCCAGAATGTCTGTAACACATAACCAGACACATACAGTGTGTTATAGTTATACTTTCTAAACAGTGTAACAGTTGTGTATTTGAAACATTTATTTGTGGTGCTGCACAGTTGCCTGCTGGGCTACAATTGTAAGTCTTATACTGTAAATATGTTAGCCACTTGTTTATACACCAAAGGACAAGTCAAAATTATATTCAGTAACTACTTAATTTTGAAGGGTCACAACAAACCACCAGTGAGCGGTGGAGACGCAGAGTAACTGTAGGTTGTTTATGGTTACCAAGAAACGCCACAACTTGCTGCATTAACATTCAACTGTAATCGACTAGATTATGAAAAACTATGCATTACTTCATGCTTACATAATATTAAATATTTCAGAACTATACTGATGTTCCTACCACCAGCTGGCTACAGAGTTTTTAGGAAGAACAGCAAACTAGTAAGGCAGATAAGAGAATTGAAAAATAATCCCAACACCCTTACCGTCTTCTTGTGTCTGAATTTCTGTCTTTCTACCGCCGTCTGAACACTACATGAGTGGCAGAAAACTGCAGGGAAGATACGATAACACTCAGATCCATCTGGCCCCTGATCGGCACAAAACACACACATCACTGGCTGTTTGGACACTTCAGACGCCCTTCAGTCCCAAAACAGCAATCTGAGAGACACTCCAGACCGGCACCTTGGAAACCACACAAATGCTGCTTCCAAATTTGGGTGACAGGCAGCAGAGAGAGACAGAGAGTGTGTGTGTGTGTGTGTGTGTGTGTGATTGTGTGTGTGAGAGAAGAGAAAACAGCTGAATGTACGGCTGTGTAGAAAATAGAATCCTAGCTCACTATGAATATACTACTGAATACTGCACAGTATTTGCCTACACATTTGGAAAAAAGTAGCATTAGAAATAATAGGCACTATTTTACAAAAAACAGCAAATTGTTGTCATATGACTTGGCATCCATAATTAAATTTTGTATAAGCATATTTAGGCATTCTGTTCAAATAAATGTTAAAATAGATGGCTGACATTAATTAAATTAATTTCATTTGTCACACTGGAAATGGAAAATCATGTGGAGCGCATTACAAATTACGGCAAATGTAGCAGGTCAACTATATACAGTATACTGCAGAGACAGTAGGAGTAGCATGTTATTATGATATATTTAACATGGCCAATTTGACTGAAGTGATTTGGCTGTCTAAAAGAATAATCTGACTGAAATAGTTTAATTGGCTGAAAACACTTTTTCTGTTTAGTGTGTGATCAGCAGGCCTATAAGAAGTCTGTGCCAGCAGAAACTCCTCAGAAATATCTAGAGATTTATGAAGAACTGGAACACCTGTTATTTAAGATCTACACATCCCCTGCTGCGTGACTGTTTGTTTGTTCAGTATTTAGGAATTGTGCCTTCCCCTACCAATAATAGTGCAGCATTCATGGTTTCATTTTACACCTTTAAAATCCATTCCTGAAGAACTCACAAATTTTCAACAAAATCAGCACGGTTTTCACAAAAATATGAAGCAGCACAACTGTTTTCCACATTGATAACAATACAAAAGTCTTGAAAAAAATGTAATTTTCCAAAAAATTTGTATGTATGCAAATGATATAATATCCAAGGTACACATTTCTAGTAATTGCGCAGTTCATTTTCATATTGTATTGTCAGAAAGTTTTGGAATATTTGTCCTCTCCCCAAATATGTCACTACCGAAACACAGTCATAATAATTTAATTAGAAGGGTTATATTGACCTATTAAGATTTTGCTTACATTTACATTGTAATATATATTTGTGCTATTCTATTTATTTATTTTTTTACAATATTGTTAACAATATTTCAAGTGTAATTTATTAGATTTGTTGTATTTTGAATTGAATCAAAAAGTTGATCATACTGATTTCAAAGTTACGGATCCATTAGGTTGAATATACATTGAACCAAAAACTATCAAAACATCTTAGTTGATAATTCAGTATACTTTATTTTTGACAAAACATCTCATGTTTTGGTAGTGACTGCACATTTTCGGTAGTGACAGTAATGCTTTGGTAGCGACCACAACGCATTACAGAATTTTAACTTGCATATTAAAACACTACTAAAACATACTAAAAAAATAAAAATAATTGCATAACTGTACTACAATGTAGTTTATTTCCCCCAAATATGAGGATTATGTGTTCCCTTTTGTCACTACCGAAACGCCACCAAATGTTTCGGTAGTGACAATTTTAGATCATTTTGAAACTATTTGAAAGATGCTAATCAGCACATGGTTAGCTAGCACAGTTCTGCCAATTTGACTGAAGTGATTTGGCTGTCTAAAAGAATAATCTGACTGAAATAGTTTAATTGGCTGAAAACACTTTTTCTGTTTAGTGTGTGATCAGCAGGCCTATAAGAAGTCTGTGCCAGCAGAAACTCCTCAGAAATATCTAGAGATTTATGAAGAACTGGAACACCTGTTATTTAAGATCTACACATCCCCTGCTGCGTGACTGTTTGTTTGTTCAGTATTTAGGAATTGTGCCTTCCCCTACCAATAATAGTGCAGCATTCATGGTTTCATTTTACACCTTTAAAATCCATTCCTGAAGAACTCACAAATTTTCAACAAAATCAGCACGGTTTTCACAAAAATATGAAGCAGCACAACTGTTTTCCACATTGATAACAATACAAAAGTCTTGAAAAAAATGTAATTTTCCAAAAAATTTGTATGTATGCAAATGATATAATATCCAAGGTACACATTTCTAGTAATTGCGCAGTTCATTTTCATATTGTATTGTCAGAAAGTTTTGGAATATTTGTCCTCTCCCCAAATATGTCACTACCGAAACACAGTCATAATAATTTAATTAGAAGGGTTATATTGACCTATTAAGATTTTGCTTACATTTACATTGTAATATATATTTGTGCTATTCTATTTATTTATTTTTTTACAATATTGTTAACAATATTTCAAGTGTAATTTATTAGATTTGTTGTATTTTGAATTGAATCAAAAAGTTGATCATACTGATTTCAAAGTTACGGATCCATTAGGTTGAATATACATTGAACCAAAAACTATCAAAACATCTTAGTTGATAATTCAGTATACTTTATTTTTGACAAAACATCTCATGTTTTGGTAGTGACTGCACATTTTCGGTAGTGACAGTAATGCTTTGGTAGCGACCACAACGCATTACAGAATTTTAACTTGCATATTAAAACACTACTAAAACATACTAAAAAAATAAAAATAATTGCATAACTGTACTACAATGTAGTTTATTTCCCCCAAATATGAGGATTATGTGTTCCCTTTTGTCACTACCGAAACGCCACCAAATGTTTCGGTAGTGACAATTTTAGATCATTTTGAAACTATTTGAAAGATGCTAATCAGCACATGGTTAGCTAGCACAGTTCTGAACAGTTGTACACACATAAAAATTAAATGATATGGAATAACTCCTAAAATAGAGTGCTTAATTTCAGAAAAAGGGTGTTCGGTAGTGACGTTCCTTAGAGTTACAGGTTTTTCAGACTTTTGAGCACATTTACCTCAAAATGATGGGGCCAATCTACTCACCCTGCAGCTATGAGAGAGAGGGACATAAATATTTCCTGATCATAAATGTAGGGGTGTAGTTAAAATCAGTCTCAGCCAATGGACTAAAACATACACCGTTTCGGTAGTGACATTTTTTTTACTTCACTTTTTAAAAGAATCAAATAGATATTTTTTAAAACAACAATGGAAAAAAAATTATTTCAATATTTTCACAAGTTGAAATTTAGGGGTTAGGGTTCGGGACAGCTACCTCCCAGTTGAAAGTGCCCAATAAATGATGATTTTATATATATTAAGCTTACTAATATTTTAAATATTATTGTGGTTTTCAATAGAGTATAGAAGGATCTTAGTAAACATCTAAGGTTTGAAAACTTAAATGCTTTTTAGATGTGGGACAGCAGTTTGGACCAATTCTGTAGAATGGCCCATATACAAACAGAAAACAGTTACTTTAAACTGTAATAATATTTCACAATATTACTGTTTTACTGTATTGTAATCAAATAAATGGGCACTTCGGAGTGAAAACAATCATGGCCACCATATTGAAGGGTCGTTCCAAACCGAAGTGCTCAAAACTGGCCACTTCAAAGGGCCCTTCGGAATGAAGGAGTTCGAAGGGTACAACTGATGGACACTTCAGGCTCCCATGATCCTTTGCGCAGATTCTTTGCATGATGACGGTGCCTCCGTATGGGCATGGGATGAAGACGCAGAAGGGCACTTCAAGAAACAGTTGTTTGGTCCCCTACACCCTTCAACCCTTCGAAGCTCTCACTCCGGAGGGTAAACCCTTTGAAGGGATTAGGGCATAGGGATGAGCCCTTCCGAATGGAACGCAGGGATAATCAGCATCACCAACAGCTACTACTAGAGGTCATATTTGGTAAGCTTTCCATATTTTGGCAGCTTACAGTAGAGATCAGTAGCCTGGCAATGACTGTAAGGAATCCGGCACCTGCTGAGTGTTTAAACCCTGTGGTACAGTGATATGAGACTGATCCCAATTCCCAACAGCTTTTTCCTAAATTCACCTCTGAATAGTTGTTATTGCACTTAAAGGTATAGTTCACCCAAAAATGAAAATTATGTCATTAATTACTCGCCCTCGTGTTGTTCCAAACCCGTAAGACCTTCGTTCATCTTCGGAACATGATTTAAGATATTTTTGATGAAATCTGAGGGCTCTCTGACCCTCCCATAGACAGCAAGGTAACTACCGCGGTCAAGGTCCAGAAAAGTACCAAGATGATCGACAAAGTAGTCCGTGTGACATCAGTGGTTCAACTGTAAAGTTACGAAGCTACGAGAATACTTTTTTGCGCAAAGAAAACAAAAATAACGACTTTATTCCACATTTTCGTCTCTACTTTTGGAGTGAATAAATCAGTCCAGTTCATGCATGAATCTTTGTTTCAGAATCAACACTGGCTGATAGAAATAAACAGTCAAATCTATATGTTGCATTTTATTTAAAATGAAAACAACCTTCCCTTCATGAAATAGTGTGTTTTATATATATTGATATATAAATAACTATAGGCTATTTATTAATAATACACTGATTTTACTCACCAGTGAACCACACCATGAGCCAGAGAAAGAGGGACATTATTATTATTTTCTTTTTTACTATTTTTACTACTATTGTTTACTACTTTCAAAAAAAGTGCTTTGATAGTTTGGTTGGAAAGTGCATGATAGTACAGGGTCTGTCCATGGAAGCATGTTGTATGATTGCTGCTTATTCAATGTATCAGTAAAACTGCAGTAAGGTTGCATATTCAATACAAACATTAAGACTGAACAATAATTTTAAAGGGGTCCTATTATGTACATTTTACAAGAATGTGTGTCTGGGAAGTTTCAGCTCAAAACACACCACAGATCATTTATTATACCATGCTGTAAAAGCCCATTTTTGGGTAAAAAAACAAAAATGCATTGTTTTCATGTGTGTCTCTTTAAATGGAAATAAGCTGTTGCTCCCCACCCTCTTTCCAGAAGTGGGAGGAGCCTTTACAATTGTGCCTTGCCCAGTGTTGCCATGTCCACGGTTTTCCCGCGGAATTTGTGCTACTTTAACACTGTTGCTGCGGGTTGTTTTTCATGTCCGCGGGTTGAAGCGACCCCGATAACATGATATTTAGCCCATGGAATGCGAATTGTACCAGAGGAACCCTGCAAAAAAAAATTATTTTACCCCCCGGAACGCGATTGGGCTAGTTTTGAGAAGCAATTGGGTTGGTTTTGTTGTGAAAACCTGGCAACCCTGGCCTTGCCTACTACAGTATCAACAAACAAAACCTCTGTTTGTTTTTGATTATCATCTCTATTGCATGTGAATTTGCAGTTCCTCATCATCATTAAAATGGTATTATTTGCCTTTGTTTAACAAGTCTTGTTAGTATAAACTTCTGATATACGGTTTTCTGAGCACGTAGACACAAAGCATGTGCACAGAAAGCCGGCTCTTTCACATTAGTTGTCAAATACACACAAACACAGTCAGTTATATCAAATGGGCATCTCTTGGACATGGTAACAACACACTACTAACACAACTCAACCACTACCTTGCCCCCTCATTTTATTTTTTTGTGTGTATGCCTTGGAATTGAATTATTTAAATTATTTAATATTGTGACATACATTCTCAGAAGAAAACTCAGGACTGCATGTTGAGGTGTTTGAGGGAGTTCAGAAACAGTGCTTACTGACTTACATCAACCGCCTTTGGACAGGGTTTCTGCAGGATGTTTAAGCTCAAATTTATGACTTTTAAAGACCTTTTTTAAGACCTGCACAAATAAAATGAATACCATATGAGGGGGGTGGGGCAATGTTTATGGTAACATATTAAACTGTAACATGACTGTAAAAAGCATGATTTACAGTTCAGATACAGATTTTCACAAAAACAACTAGTTTTTTTAAACAATAAAATTCACATTTCAGCCTTTAAACCATTTTTAAGAAAATGGATGAGTCAAAAGTATGAATTATTATGTTAATTTAAACTATTATAAGCAATCAATTATTATATGAATTAACATAAATATATTTTACTGTCTTAATTGTTTACACTTTTATAATGCATTAACTTCTTGTCGATCCACCAGTGCGCATTTACAACTCTGCGTGTTTGCGGCGTACAAACATGTGTTAACTTTCATATTGAACAAAACCAGCAGACGGGCTGATTGAAAATGCACATTCATTCTCTGCCAGCAGGAGGCGCTTTCAGAACGGCAGAAATGATGCGGTTTCCACGGTAACAGCAGCATCTGACTTTGAAACATGCAGCTCTCATGTTTATTTAATGAAATCACAGCCTTTTGAAGTTTAATCGTCACATTAAGCCAAATCGCAATTCTTGTCTTTCCGTCCCCAAATTTAAGACCTCTTGAAATCATAATTAAGACTTTCTTGTATCATTTAAGACTTTTTATGGCCTTAAATTTGATACATTTAAGACTTTTTAAGGACATGTGCTTTGTAACTTTGCAAATCTTTTTCATGCACAAACAGCAACATTACACACTAAAGGAAGTTAGTACTTAGATAGGACCCCTTTAAAACATTTATACATGTTGGCTTATGCAAATTCCTGCATATGCTAATTTATTTTTAAACATAAAAATGAATAATTCAATAATTCAGTAAGGTGATGCGGCATTATTAGGATTAAATATGAACTAAGTAAATTATGAGAAATTTACATGTTTTTAACCCTTTAACTCCTACATATCCTCACACTCAGCTATAGGCTGCCATCCATTCAATCAGCAGTGCCATTATTACCAGTGTTGTGGGAAATGCATTACAAGTAACGCAAGTTACTTAATCAGATTACTTTTATCAAGTAACTAGTAAAGTAACTCATTACTTTTTAATTTACAAGAAAATGTCTGAGCTATATGTTTTCAAACGGGTAAAACCAGTTACTTTGTTTTCCCATTTATTGACTGACAGCTCTCCTGTCCTTATGTTGAGAGAAATCAGGAGTAAGTGCAGAGGCATTGTGTGCGCTGAGTAAACATGATGTTACTGTAGTTCTGGACTAAATGTGAATATGACTTTACTCATATCTCACTTGCACAAAAACAGATTCAGTATTCCTCAAAATAAATAAAAACAGTGAAATGCAAACTCAGAATATGAAGCAAACCTGCAATAAATGTTAAAATAACACAAATATCCTTTATGCATTTAATCCTATTATATTAACTAATGTCTTTGCTGCTGACCTTCGATGATCCAGTTCAACCGCACTAATAAGCAAAAATGATTTTAGATAAACATAACATTTGTGTGTCTTTTTTTTTTTTTAATTCTGAAAAGGGTTGAAATAAATATATTTTACTGTCTTAATTGTTTACACTTTTATAATGCATTAACTTCTTGTCGATCCACCAGTGCGCATTTACAACTCTGCGTGTTTGCGGCGTACAAACATGTGTTAACTTTCATATTGAACAAAACCAGCAGACGGGCTGATTGAAAATGCACATTCATTCTCTGCCAGCAGGAGGCGCTTTCAGAACGGCAGAAATGATGCGGTTTCCACGGTAACAGCAGCATCTGACTTTGAAACATGCAGCTCTCATGTTTATTTAATGAAATCACAGCCTTTTGAAGTTTAATCGTCACATTAAGCCAAATCGCAATTCTTGTCTTTCCGTCCCCAAATTTAAGACCTCTTGAAATCATAATTAAGACTTTCTTGTATCATTTAAGACTTTTTATGGCCTTAAATTTGATACATTTAAGACTTTTTAAGGACATGTGCTTTGTAACTTTGCAAATCTTTTTCATGCACAAACAGCAACATTACACACTAAAGGAAGTTAGTACTTAGATAGGACCCCTTTAAAACATTTATACATGTTGGCTTATGCAAATTCCTGCATATGCTAATTTATTTTTAAACATAAAAATGAATAATTCAATAATTCAGTAAGGTGATGCGGCATTATTAGGATTAAATATGAACTAAGTAAATTATGAGAAATTTACATGTTTTTAACCCTTTAACTCCTACATATCCTCACACTCAGCTATAGGCTGCCATCCATTCAATCAGCAGTGCCATTATTACCAGTGTTGTGGGAAATGCATTACAAGTAACGCAAGTTACTTAATCAGATTACTTTTATCAAGTAACTAGTAAAGTAACTCATTACTTTTTAATTTACAAGAAAATGTCTGAGCTATATGTTTTCAAACGGGTAAAACCAGTTACTTTGTTTTCCCATTTATTGACTGACAGCTCTCCTGTCCTTATGTTGAGAGAAATCAGGAGTAAGTGCAGAGGCATTGTGTGCGCTGAGTAAACATGATGTTACTGTAGTTCTGGACTAAATGTGAATATGACTTTACTCATATCTCACTTGCACAAAAACAGATTCAGTATTCCTCAAAATAAATAAAAACAGTGAAATGCAAACTCAGAATATGAAGCAAACCTGCAATAAATGTTAAAATAACACAAATATCCTTTATGCATTTAATCCTATTATATTAACTAATGTTTTTGCTGCTGACCTTCGATGATCCAGTTCAACCGCACTAATAAGCAAAAATGATTTTAGATAAACATAACATTTGTGTTTCTTTTTTTTTTTAAATGCTGAAGAGTGTTGAACTTTCTTCTCCTGCGTCCTATTCTTAATCCAGAATAGCAGCACAGCTGAAAGGTTTGTTTGAGCTGTGCCCTCTACTGTACAGATGGGAATTTACATTTCCTTCAGCCTGAGGCTTGTTGATTTCACTTTTGGTGTGAAAGGACTTTTGTATTTACCAAAAATAGAACCTTATATATTAAAAAAAAAAGCCCAGCCCAGATGAGAAAAAGTAATGCAAAAGTAACGTAACGCATTACTTTCCATAAAAAGTAACTAAGTCATGCAATTAGTTCTAGAGAGTAACGCAATATTGTAATGCATTACTTTTAAAAGTAACTTTACTGTCGGCACTGATAGCCTCGTGGGCAGCGCGCCGACATATAAGCACATTATGCTTCGGACGTCCCGAGTTTGAGTGCCGGTTCACAAACCTTTTCCCGATCCCGTCCCCCTCTCTCTCTCCCACTTCGCTTCCTGTCCAAAAGTAACTTTCCCCAACAACACTGGCCATTACAATATTTACTTGTACTTCTGATACCTAAAGTCCCCATGAAATCAAAATTAAAGTTTTTTGGGTGTTAGTATCAATATGTTAGTCTTAAGGTTATCTATAAGGCAGTGTGCTCCAAAACAGTGACAAAATTCAGATTTAGAAGATATAAGCATTCAAAGCTTGCAGTTCGTCACTTCCGCCAAAACGGCTCAACGATTTTTTTTGACGTCACATCGTACTTCAGCTTCTCATCAAACTTTCTGTCCAATCAAATGCTCTCTAGAATCCGAAGCCCCGCCCCCTGCACTATAAAATAGATGCTGAAGCCGCGGCTGAAATCGGTCACTTGTCCACAGAATTAGTATTCTCTGTGCAGTGAATGGCACGTAGTGCACTATATAGGGGACAGGGAACGATTCAAACAGTGTAAATATGCTTTCCATTGAGGAAAAAAAGAAGTCTGGCTTCACGCTGTGTCACACTAACCACCGCACCGCACACACACTCTGCTCCGGTCCAGAGACACTATAGCACGGAGCGGATCACATGCGCGAGTCGGCGCAGACCACAAAATGTATCGGAGCTATTTGAATTCTACAAAGAATGCTATATTTTATAGCAATATGGATGAGATTGTGGCTGGCATACCCTGTCAAATGC